>NC_134491.1:21741988-21866988 GCF_040206685.1 Ascaphus truei | reverse complement strand
CGACAGCTTTGGTTTCTCCGGATATTAATGATCAATCCATTTCCTTTGGGGCCTCTGCATGGGGGAGTGTTTGTCAACAGAGGGTTTTATTTCACCTTATCCCACCCTGTCCTTACAATAAAGACAATAAAGATCAGGGGGCAGGGGTTTGCCTGTGCAAACACTTGTTAAACACACAGGGACGTCCAGAGTTAATCAAATCCTTGCCAAGTCTCAGCGCGGCAGGTTCACAAACTATATTTAAAACATGATTTAAAAGGTCTATTGGTGACTGAGCCACTTGGTGACTGAGCCAGATTGAGCCACTCTGTGCTGAAGCAGGCTCTTCGACTGAGCCACCTGTGCTGAAGCAGGGGTAGCCTGAAAACCTGACCTGCTGGAGGGCCCTTGAGGGCTGGCGTTGCCCACCCCTGGGTTAACCCCTTAAATAAAAGTAACTCCCCCCTCCCCTCCTTTACAATTTCGATTTGCGGCTGAACTCCCCCCCCCCCCATAAACCTGTTTATGATGTCTGCAGTGAATCCTTCCTTGCATGTAGACGCAGGTCACTTCCCCGTGTGCTGCAGCTGATATATTATTAATTGATGGCACTGGGGCCTGACCGGCGGACTCATTACCGGATGGTTGTCACGTTACAGCGCTGGACTCCCTCACATTTAGAAGCCCAGCGGTTTTTTTTTTGACCCCATCTCTGTCCGGAGTCCGGCGCTTTTATTAACCCCTCCCCTGCCGGGGAACCCTGCGGCGCATTGTAAGGTCACGCCAGCAGTGATCGGGCTACAGCTGCATTTTCTATTGCTCAGCACCAATATAAATCAACACAAAGTATGACTAAGACTTCCTCTGCTGCATAAAATAATTGCTGGGGGGGCAACGATTCTAAAGAGGTCTGAGATGGAACGGTGGTATTGGGAGGGGGGGGGATACTCGGGATTGATATACGCAGGTGAGACCTTGGATACCTGTGTTGACCCTTACAGTGCCAAAGAGAACTGCAATATACCGCGATGGTTAACTGCCAAGTAGCTACATGCTTAAACTCGTCATTGCCAGAGGGGTATCTGCCAGGGGTTAATGTGAATAGGGTGGTGCCATTGTAACCCCTTTGTCCTCAGAGGGGCCTGCAATGTAATGGGGTTAACCCACGCAGGGCTGGTTAATGTATACAGGTGCAGTCCCATCGGTTGTTCAGATTATTATGGCTGTAATTGGATTCCAGGCCTCCCCCCTGGGTGCTGTGGGGCAGGCACATGGAGCAGGGTGCACACTGAGCAGTGTTACTGAGCGCAGGAGCTGGGCCCAGAGACACACACAGGTCACTGTCATTGCAGGGACAGGCCAGGAGAGAGGCAGCAGAGGAGAGACAGCAGAGGAGAGAGAGAGAGACAGCAGAGGAGAGAGAGAGAGAGACAGCAGAGGAGAGAGAGAGGCAGCAGAGGAGAGACAGCAGGCGAGACAATAGAGAGAGGCAGCAGAGGAGAGAGAGAGACAGCAGAGCAGAGACAGCAGGTGAGACAATAGAGAGAGGGAGGCAGCAGAGGAGAGACAGCAGGTGAGACAATAGAGAGAGGCAACAGAGGAGAGAGAGAGAGAGAGAGGCAACAGAGGAGAGAGAGAGGCAGCAGAGGAGAGACAGCAGGTGAGACAATAGAGAGAGGCAAACAGAGGAGAGAGAGAGGCAACAGAGGAGAGAGAGAGAGAGAGAGAGAGAGAGGCAGCAGAGGAGAGACAGCAGGTGAGACAATAGAGAGAGGCAGCAGAGGAGAGACTAGAGAGACAGGGGGATAAGGGAGAGAGAGAGAGGCAGCAGATGAGAGACGAGAGAGACAGCAGACGAGAGACAATAGAGAGAGAGAGAGAGAGAGAGAGGCAACAGAGGAGAGGGGAAGAGAGAGAGGCAACAGAGGAGAGGGGAAGAGAGAGAGAGAGGCAACAAAAGGAGAGACGAGAGTGGGGGGAGAGAGGCAGCAGAGGAGAGACTGGTGAGATAGACAGAGAGAGGGGGTGTGGGGGCAGTGATAAATAAAGAAAGGGATAGTGGAAGATGTAGAAGAGGAGAGATAGGGAGAGATATATAAGAAGAGAGAGAGACAGAGGCTGGTGGAGACAGTCAGGAACACACAAAGACACGATGTGACAGAACATGAGTGAGGGGTGAGTGGCACAAAGGGACAATGAGAGGTGCAGGTACCAGTGTCAGATAGTACTCACTACTCACCACCGAACAAAGGTCCCAAACACCTTCTCCCCCCCCCCCCCTCCTCCCCCCTCCCTATTACAAGGAACCCCCCTCCCAGCCGCAGTGCTGACCTGTCATATCCTCCGGCTGAGGGTGCACACTGGTGCCGGTGCTGCTCTCAGGGTCCCACTGGGTGCTGGTGGCTTTATCCAGGTCCTTAGGTGGGTGCAACTTGGGCATGCAGGGTGCTGATACTCCTGGGTGGGTGATGGGTGCTGCTCTCACCTTACACCAGACTGGGTGCTGCTGGGATGATGCAGGGGATGGATGCTGCTGGGGGTGAATGCTGAATGCAGGCTGAGTGCTGGTGGGATGGTGCAGGGGATGGGTGCTGAATGCAGTATGGGTGCTGCTGGGATGGTGCAGGGGATGGGTGCAGAATGTTGGCTGCTTGATGCAGGGGATGGGTGCTGAATGCAGGATGGGTGCTGCTGAGATGGTGCAGGGGATAGGTGCTGAATGTAGGCTGGGTGATGCAGGGGGTGGGTGCTTAATGCAGGATGGGTGCTGCTGAGATGGTGCAGGGGGTGAATGCTGAATGCAGGATGGGTGCTGCTAGGATGGTGCAGGTGATAGGTGCTGCTGGGATGCGTGCAGAATGAAAGCTGGGTGCTGCCGGGGATGGATGATGATGGGTGCTGCTCCTCTCCACACAGTCTGTTCCAGGCTGGGTGCTGAGTCCTTTCTGGTAGAGTGCTGTGAGGGTGAGTGCTGTGTCCCTGTGTCAGGGAGCTGCCTCTCCCCCTCCTCTCCTACTCCGCATTAGGGCAGAGACCTGCGTGCGCGCCCCCGCAAAAGCCGGGCGCGCTCCGGCAGCAGCACGCGCGTTCCCTCACACGTGCACGTGCCTGGTCCACAGAGGAGTGTGACTGTGAGTGGTAGTGAGAGGGAGTATCAGTGAGGGGGAGGAGTGTGAGTGTCCGTGAGGGGGAGGAAATGTGAGTGTCATTGAGAGGGAGAGGAAGTGTCAGTGACTGGGAGAGGGAGCTTGAGTGTTAGTGAGGGGTGTCAGTGACTGGGAGCTTGAGTGTTAGTGAGGGGTGTGAGTGAGTGACTGGGAGCTTGAGTGTTAGTGAGGGGTGTGAGTGTCAGTGAGGGGTGTGAGTGAGTGACTGGGAGCTTGAGTGTTAGTGAGGGGTGTGAGTGTCAGTGAGGGGTGTGAGTGAGTGACTGGGAGCGTGAGTGGTAGTGAGGGGTGTGAGTGGAGGATGAAGGGCACTTTTGAACCCCCCAAAAGCCCACACTGTTTGGGAAGAGATCAGGGGTTGAGGGAATAACTAATTTTCTTCGTTAGATGCCTTCCAGTGAAGGACACTGCCATCTAATGAGACTGCTATGTAATGTGGGAGACTGCCATGTAATGAGACTGCCAAGTAATGAGTGACCATGCCTTCTAATAAGACTGCCATGTAATGAGTGACATTGCCTTCTAATGAGACTGCCATGTAATGAGTGACAATGCCTTCTAATGAGACTGCCATGTAATGAATGACACTGCCTTCTAATGAGACTGCCTTCTAATGAGACTGCTAGGTAATGAGTGAGACTGCCATGTAATTAGACTGCCATGTAATGAGTGACACTGCCTTCTATGAGACTGCCATGTAATGAGTGAGACTGCCTTCTATGAGACTGCCATGTAATGAGTGAGACTGCCTTCCAATGAGATAAACTGCCTTGTAATGAGACTGCTTTCCAGTGAAAGACATTGCCTGCTAATGATAAGAGACTACCTGCTAATGACAAGAGACTGCTTATAATGATAGAGACTACCAACTAATGATAGAGACTGCTTATAATGCTAGAGAATACCTGCTAATGCTAGAGACTACCTGCTAATGCTAGAGACTATCTGCTAATGCTAGAGACTACCTGCTAATGCTAGAGACTACCTGCTAATGCTAGAGACTATCTGCTAATGCTAGAGACTACCTGCTAATGCTAGAGACTACCTGCTAATGCTAGAGACTACCTGCTAATGCTAGAGACTACCTGCTAATGCTAGAGACTACCTGCTAATGATAGAGACTACCTGCTAATGCTAGAGACTACCTGCTAATGCTAGAGACTACCTGCTAATGCTAGAGACTACCTGCTAATGATAGAGACTACCTGCTAATGATAGAGACTACCTGCTAATGCTAGAGACTACCTGCTAATGCTAGAGACTACCTGCTAATGCTAGAGACTACCTGCTAATGCTAGAGACTACTTGCTAATGATATAGACTACCTGCTAATGCTAGAGACTACCTGCTAATGCTAGAGACTACCTGCTAATGCTAGACACTACCTGCTAATGCTAGAGACTACCTGCTAATGCTAGAGACTACCTGCTAATGCTAGACACTACCTGCTAATGTTAGAGACTACCTGCTAATGCTAGACACTACCTGCTAATGCTAGAGACTACCTGCTAATGATAGAGACTACCTGCTAATGCTAGAGACTACCTGCTAATGATAGACTACCTGCTAATGCTAGAGACTACCTGCTAATGATAGACACTACCTGCTAATGATAGAGACTACCTGCTAATGCTAGACACTACCTGCTAATGCTAGAGACTACCTGCTAATGCTAGAGACTACCTGCTAATGATATAGACTACCTGCTAATGATATAGACTACCTGCTAATGATATAGACTACCTGCTAATGATATAGACTACCTGCTAATGATAGAGACTACCTGCTAATGATAGAGACTACCTGCTAATGATAGAGACTACCTGCTAATGCTAGACACTACCTGCTAATGCTAGAGACTACCTGCTAATGCTAGAGACTACCTGCTAATGCTAGAGACTACCTGCTAATGCTAGAGACTACCTGCTAATGCTAGAGACTACCTGCTAATGCTAGACACTACCTGCTAATGATAGAGACTACCTGCTAATGCTAGAGACTACCTGCTAATGCTAGAGACTACCTGCTAATGATAGACACTACCTGCTAATGATAGACACTACCTGCTAATGATAGACACTACCTGCTAATGCTAGAGACTACCTGCTAATGCTAGAGACTACCTGCTAATGCTAGAGACTACCTGCTAATGCTAGAGACTACCTGCTAATGCTAGAGACTACCTGCTAATGCTAGAGACTACCTGCTAATGCTAGAGACTACCTGCTAATGCTAGAGACTACCTGCTAATGCTAGAGACTACCTGCTAATGCTAGAGACTACCTGCTAATGCTAGAGACTACCTGCTAATGCTAGAGACTACCTGCTAATGCTAGAGACTACCTGCTAATGCTAGAGACTACCTGCTAATGCTAGAGACTACCTGCTAATGCTAGAGACTACCTGCTAATGCTAGAGACTACCTGCTAATGCTAGAGACTACCTGCTAATGCTAGAGACTACCTGCTAATGATAGACTACCTGCTAATGCTAGAGACTACCTGCTAATGCTAGAGACTACCTGCTAATGCTAGAGACTACCTGCTAATGATAGAGACTACCTGCTAATGATAGAGACTACCTGCTAATGCTAGAGACTACCTGCTAATGCTAGAGACTACCTGCTAATGATATAGACTACCTGCTAATGCTAGACACTACCTGCTAATGCTAGAGATTACCTGCTAATGATAGAGACTACCTGCTAATGATAGAGACTACCTGCTAATGATAGAGACTACCTGCTAATGATAGAGACTACCTGCTAATGATAGAGACTACCTGCTAAGGATATAGGATAGAGACTACCTGCTAAGGATAGAGACTACCTGCTAAGGATAGAGACTACCTGCTAATGATAGAGACTACCTGCTAATGATAGAGACTACCTGCTAATGATAGAGACTACCTGCTAATGATAGAGACTACCTGCTAATGATAGAGACTACCTGCTAATGATAGAGACTACCTGCTAATGATAGAGACTACCTGCTAATGATAGAGACTACCTGCTAATGATAGAGACTACCTGCTAATGATAGAGACTACCTGCTAATGATAGAGACTACCTGCTAATGCTATAGACTACCTGCTAATGATAGAGACTACCTGCTAATGATAGAGACTACCTGCTAATGATATAGACTACCTGCTAATGCTAGAGACTACCTGCTAATGATAGAGACTACCTGCTAATGCTAGAGACTACCTGCTAATGCTAGAGACTACCTGCTAATGCTAGAGACTACCTGCTAATGCTAGAGACTACCTGCTAATGCTAGAGACTACCTGCTAATGCTAGAGACTACCTGCTAATGCTAGAGACTACCTGCTAATGCTAGAGACTACCTGCTAATGCTAGAGACTACCTGCTAATGCTAGAGACTACCTGCTAATGATATAGACTACCTGCTAATGATATAGACTACCTGCTAATGATATAGACTACCTGCTAATGCTAGAGACTACCTGCTAATGCTAGAGACTACCTGCTAATGCTAGAGACTACCTGCTAATGCTAGAGACTACCTGCTAATGCTAGAGACTACCTGCTAATGCTAGAGACTACCTGCTAATGATAGAGACTACCTGCTAATGATAGAGACTACCTGCTAATGATAGAGACTACCTGCTAATGATAGAGACTACCTGCTAATGATAGAGACTACCTGCTAATGATAGAGACTACCTGCTAATGATAGAGACTACCTGCTAATGATATAGACTACCTGCTAATGATATAGACTACCTGCTAATGATATAAACTACCTGCTAATGATAGAGACTACCTGCTAATGCTAGAGACTACCTGCTAATGATATAGACTACCTGCTAATGATATAGACTACCTGCTAATGTTAGAGACTACCTGCTAATGCTAGAGACTACCTGCTAATGATAGAGACTACCTGCTAATGATAGAGACTACCTGCTAATGATAGAGACTACCTGCTAATGATAGAGACTACCTGCTAATGATAGAGACTACCTGCTAATGATAGAGACTACCTGCTAATGCTAGAGACTACCTGCTAATGCTAGAGACTACCTGCTAATGCTAGAGACTACCTGCTAATGCTAGAGACTACCTGCTAATGATAGAGACTACCTGCTAATGATAGAGACTACCTGCTAATGATATAGACTACCTGCTAATGATATAGACTACCTGCTAATGATATAGACTACCTGCTAATGCTAGAGACTACCTGCTAATGATATAGACTACCTGCTAATGCTAGAGACTACCTGCTAATGCTAGAGACTACCTGCTAATGATATAGACTACCTGCTAATGATATAGACTACCTGCTAATGCTAGAGACTACCTGCTAATGATATAGACTACCTGCTAATGCTAGAGACTACCTGCTAATGCTAGAGACTACCTGCTAATGATGTAGACTACCTGCTAATGCTAGAGACTACCTGCTAATGCTAGAGACTACCTGCTAATGATGTAGACTACCTGCTAATGATATAGACTACCTGCTAATGATATAGACTACCTGCTAATGCTAGAGACTACCTGCTAATGCTAGAGACTACCTGCTAATGCTAGAGACTACCTGCTAATGCTAGAGACTACCTGCTAATGCTAGAGACTACCTGCTAATGCTAGAGACTACCTGCTAATGCTAGAGACTACCTGCTAATGCTAGAGACTACCTGCTAATGCTAGAGACTACCTGCTAATGCTAGAGACTACCTGCTAATGATATAGACTACCTGCTAATGATATAGACTACCTGCTAATGCTAGAGACTACCTGCTAATGATATAGACTACCTGCTAATGATAGAGACTACCTGCTAATGCTAGAGACTACCTGCTAATGCTAGAGACTACCTGCTAATGCTAGAGACTACCTGCTAATGCTAGAGACTACCTGCTAATGCTAGAGACTACCTGCTAATGCTAGAGACTACCTGCTAATGCTAGAGACTACCTGCTAATGCTAGAGACTACCTGCTAATGCTAGAGACTACCTGCTAATGCTAGAGACTACCTGCTAATGCTAGAGACTACCTGCTAATGATGTAGACTACCTGCTAATGATGTAGACTACCTGCTAATGATGTAGACTACCTGCTAATGATGTAGACTACCTGCTAATGATGTAGACTACCTGCTAATGCTAGAGACTACCTGCTAATGCTAGAGACTACCTGCTAATGCTAGAGACTACCTGCTAATGATGTAGACTACCTGCTAATGATATAGACTACCGGCTAATGATATAGACTACCTGCTAATGCTAGAGACTACCTGCTAATGCTAGAGACTACCTGCTAATGCTAGAGACTACCTGCTAATGATGTAGACTACCTGCTAATGATATAGACTACCTGCTAATGATGTAGACTACCTGCTAATGATGTAGACTACCTGCTAATGATGTAGACTACCTGCTAATGATGTAGACTACCTGCAAATGCTAGAGACTACCTGCTAATGATGTAGACTACCTGCTAATGATGTAGACTACCTGCTAATGATGTAGACTACCTGCTAATGATGTAGACTACCTGCAAATGCTAGAGACTACCTGCTAATGATGTAGACTACCTGCTAATGATATAGACTACCTGCTAATGCTAGAGACTACCTGCTAATGCTAGAGACTACCTGCTAATGCTAGAGACTACCTGCTAATGCTAGAGACTACCTGCTAATGCTAGAGACTACCTGCTAATGATAGAGACTACCTGCTAATGATAGAGACTACCTGCTAATGCTAGAGACTACCTGCTAATGAGTGACATGGACTTCCAATAAGTCCTATGTTAAAGAGCCCTTGTACCTTTGAACACTAACCCCCTTACATGTCTTTTTCACAGTGACAGGGATAATGTAACAGGCCCACTCATCTTCTCCAATATGGGTCTGGGACAGCAGACATGTCACAGAGCACAAGCCACGTAATTGTCACCAGAACAGTCACCGCTCTGAGCGATATCTCTGCCACTCACCCCCGCCCCCTACAGCTGATGATGAAAAAGATGTGTGCTATCCTGTGAAGAACATAGAGAGGCACACAACCCCATTCAACCCTCACACACACATCTCTACTTCTCCCCCCATCCAACCACACACACACATATCTACTTCTCCCCCAACCAACCCTCATACATACACACACACACATCTCTACTTCTCCCCCCATCCAACCACACACATACATATCTACTTCTCCCCCAACCAACCCTCATACATACACACACACACACACATCTCTACTTCTCCCCCCATCCAACCACACACATACATATCTACTTCTCCCCCAACCAACCCTCATACACACACACACACACACACACACACATCTCTACTTCTCCCCCCATCCAACCCCACACACACACACACACATACATTTCTACCTCTCCCCCGTCTAACCACACACACATACACAAACATCTCTACCGCTCCCTCTCCCCCCCACCAACCCTCATACACACACACACATTTATACTTCTCCCCCCATCCAACCCCTCACACACACGTCTCTACCTCTCCCCCGTCCAACCACACACACACATCTCTACTCCCCTCCCAACCAACCCTAATACACACACACACCTCTACCTCTCCCCCGTCCAACCACACACACAGATACCTCTACTTCGCCCCAACCAACCCTCATACACACACATATCTCTACCTCTCCCCCAATCCACCCCCCCCCCCCCCACACACACACATCTCTACCTTCCCCCTATCCAACCCTCACACACACCTCTTCCTCTCCCCCATCACACCCACACACACTCATCTCTATCTCTCCCCCTCCCCCCACTCAACCCACACACACACACACACCTCTCCCCCACCCCCCATCCAACCATCAAACACACACATCTCTCTACCTGTCCCCATCCAACCCTCACACACACACACACACACACACACACACACACACACACCTCTCCCCGCCCCCATCCAACCCTCACACATACACATCTCTCTACCTGTCCCCCATCTAACCCTCACACACACACACCTCTACTCTCCCCATCCAACCCACACACACACCTCTACTCTCCCCATCCAACCCTCACACACACTCACCTCTACTCTCCCCCATCCAACACACACACACACACACACACACACATCTACCTCTCTCCCCAATCAGCCCTCACACACACATACACACAGATACACACACATACATCTCTACCTCTCCTCCATCCAACACTCACACACACGTGAGCCAGATAACCGGCTCAGCTACCATCTTAATATCTATCAACTGGCCATTACACCATCTGCTGAAAGAACTCAGGGCCACAGCCCACCACCTGCCCTAGCACCCAGTCTGGCACCCACTGAAACCGCCACCAGCTGTGACACATTAATAACAAATACAAACTCTGAAGTAACAAACTTCACTTGTTATTTCTTGTTTTTTCATTTTGCTTTCTTTCCTTTTATAGTTTTTTTATAATTAATGTATTGTACATTAGACATATAAAGAAATGCCCCCATATATGACCCACAAACATACCGAATAACTTGTAGCCCCCTGAGCAACGCACCATACATGACATACATTAACCGGTGCTAACTCAAATCAGGGAGAGCAGGGGAGAAAACATTTCTGCAGTTGTGCCAAGGGAGAGGAGATACAGCCCCCAAAGCACCGTGTAATATACCCCGGGGGCTACTCCCCCATAACACAAACCCCTGCAGAAACTACCCTGGCCAGTACTTGGTTGGGAGGGGGACCATGGGGAAAAAGGGGCACCACCATTCCTGGCCGCCCCTCACCTAGGGCTAGTGCTAACTCACTCATCTCTACCTCTCCCCCCATCCATCCCTCACACACACACATCTCTACCTCTCCCCCATCCATCCCTCACACACACATCTCTACCTCTCCCCCATCCAACCCTCACACACACCTCTCCCTCCATCAACCCTCACACACACACAGATCTCTACCTCTCCCCCATCCATCCCTCACACACACACATCTCTACCTCTCCTCCCATCAACCCTCACAGATCTCTCTACCTCTCCTCCCATCAACCATCACACACATCTCTACCTCTCCTCCCATCAACCCCTAACACGCACACATATCTGTACCTCTCCCCCATAAACCCTCACAGACCTCTCTACCTCTCTCCCTATCAACCATCACACACACACACACACACACATCTCTACCTCTCCCCCATCCAATCCTCTCACACATATCTCTACCTCTCCCCCATCAACCATCTCACACACACACACACACACACACATATCTCTACCTCTCCCCCATCCAATCCTCACACACACACGCATCTCTATCTCTCCCCCCATCCAATCCTCTCACACACATATCTCTACCTCTCCCACATCTAACCCTCACACACACACACACACACCTCTACTTCTCCCCCCATCCAACCCTCACACAGACATCTCTACCTCTCCCCCATCCAATCCACACACACACACACATCTCTACCTCTCCCCCATCCATCCCTTACACACACGCATCTCTATCTCTCCCCCCATCCAATCCTCTCACACACATATCTCTACCTCTCCCACATCTAACCCTCACACACACACACACACACACACCTCTACTTCTCCCCCCATCCAACCCTCACACAGACATCTCTACCTCTCCCCCATCCAATCCTCACACACACACACACACACACACACACCTCTCCCCTATCCACCCCTCACACATACACACACACACCTCTACCTTTCCGCCCTTCCCCCCATCCACCCCTCACACACCTCTTCTTCTCACCCCATCCACCACCCCCACCCCCACACACACACACGTCTCTACATCTCCCCCATTTAACACACACACACACACACACACACACTGTACATCTCTACCTCTCCCCCAACCAACTCTCACACACTTCTCTACCTCCCCCCTACCACCCCTCACACACACACACCTCCCCTATCCACCCCTCACACATACACACACCTCTACCTTCCCCCCATCCACCCCTCACACACCTCTTCTTCTCACCCCATCCACCCCCCCCCCCCCCACACACACACACGTTTCTACATCTCCCCCATTTAATACACGCATACACACACACACACACACACACACACACACACACACACACACACACACACACACACACACACACACACACACTGTACATCACTACCTCTCCCCCAACCAACTCTCACACACTTCTCTACCTCCCCGTCGACCACCCATCACACACACACACACACCTCTACCTCTCCCCCATCTAACCCTCACACACACCTCTACTTCTCCCCCCATCCAACCCTCACACATACATCTCTACCTCTCCCCCATCCAACCCTGACACACACACACACACACACATCTCTACCTCTCCCCCATCCAACGCTCTCTCACACACACACATCTCTACCTCTAACTCTCCCCCATCCACCCCTCACACACACATCTCTACCTCGCCCCCCATCCACCCCTCACACACACATCTCTACCTCGCCCCCCATCCACCCCTCACACACACATCTCTACCTCTCCCCCATCCACCCCTCACACACAAATCTCTACCTCTCCCCATCCAACTCTCGCTCTCACATACACACCTCTACCTTTTTCCCCCCCATTCAATCCTCTCACACACACATCTCTAACGCTCCCCCCATCTAACCCTCACACACACCTCTACCTCTCCTCCCATACACCCCTTACACACACACACATACACACACACACACACACACACACACACACACACTCTTCTACATCTCCCCCATCCAACTCTCTCTCTCTCACACACACCTCTACCTTTTTCCCCCCCATTCAATCCTCTCACACACACATCTCTAACGCTCCCCCCATCTAAGCCTCACACATACACACCTCTACCTCTCCTTACACACACACACACACACACACACACACACACACACACACACACACACACTCCTCTACCTCTCCCCCCATCCAATCCACACACACACACACACACACACATCTCTACCTCCCCCCCATCCAACCCTCACCAAAAAAATATCTTTATGTCTCCTCCATCAGTTTATCATTACTGTGGGTTATAATCTAATAAGGGGCTGGTCGTGGCTAAAGTAAATCAGAGTGGTGTGTTTGGCAAGAGATTGTGTTCTCAAATTGTATATTAAGTGTGTTCACCACTCTGCTCTATTTTTCTGATGCTGGAGCGCTCCCTTGTGGTTATTTTTGTCTCTGCACTTATAGGGGACATTATATATATATATATATATATATATATATATATATATATATATATATGTGCAAATATAACTGTATGCTCATCTGCATGTCTTAGGCAGGTCTGCAACCCCGCCTTTCCCCATTATCACCCAGCATACAGCACTTCCACTGCAGCAAGGGATTCTGGGAAATGACATGCAAATGAGCACACAGTGTCACTTTTTGCCTCAATAACCATTTTTAACATGTTTCCCTATAGGCTTAAGCTTGCTGCATGGTCACAGCTTTGAGCACAGCCAGGGTTAAGGTGCATATCCAGAAAACCACCCACAGACAGCTGTTTCGACCTTGATGGGTCTCATCAGTGTGGGGTTGATTTTACTGGGAATGCAAGAGAGGCTATGGGATAGGCCAGCGGTGCGCAATCTGTGGGGCGCGACCCCCAGGGGGGGCGCGAGACTGCCGACGGGGGGGCGCGGGGTTTACAGAGGCCCCGCGCGCTTCCTGAAGGCACTTAAATTAAGTGCCGGGGGAGCTGCAGGGCCTCTGTAAACCATACTTACCCGTGGCTCCGGCGGCTTCCTCCCGGCGTCGCCATGGCAACGCGGCGTCAAAATGACGCTGCGAGGTCATGTAACGTCACGTTGCTATGGCAACGTGACGTCATTACGCCGGTGCGAGGGTAAGTTGGGGGGGGCGCGGGAGTGAGGGGACAGCCGGCAGGGGGGCGCAGGGAAAAAAGTTTGCGCCCCCCTGGGATAGGCTAAACCATAATACTGAGTTAAGTTATGGTGAGTAAAAAAAGTGACAAAAACCCTCCACAGGAAAGCAAATATGCAAATATAACTGTATGCTCATCTGCATGTCGTAGGCAGGTCTGCAACCCCGCCTTTCCCCATTATCACCCAGCATACAGCACTTCCACTGCAGCAAGGGATTCTGGGAAATGACATACAAATGAGCACACAGTGTCACTTTTTGCCTCAATAACCATTTTTAACATGGTTCCCTATATATATATACACCATAATACTGAGTTAAGTTATGGTGAGTATAAAAAGTGACAAAAACCCTCCACAGGAAAGCAAATATGCAAATACAACTGTATGCTCATCTGCATGTCTTAGGCAGGTCTGCAACCTGGGGAAAGTCGGGGTTGCAGACCTGCCTAAGACATGCAGATGAGCATACAGTTGTATTTGTATATATATATATACTAGCTGATATACCCGGCGTTGCCCGGAGGCAGGGAGGGGACGGGGGCGTGAAAGGCAGGGAGGGGGCGTGAAAGCCAGAGGGGGGGGGCGTGAAAGGCAGGGGGGGGGCGTGAAAGGCAGGGGGGGGGGGGCGTGAAAGGCAGGGGGGGGCGTGAAAGGCAGGGGGGGCGTGAAAGGCAGGGGGGGCGTGAAAGGCAGGGGGGGCGTGAAAGGCAGGGGGGGCGTCAAAGGCAGGGGGGGCGTCAAAGGCAGGGGGGGCGTTAAAGGCAGGGGGGGCGTTAAAGGCAGGGGGGGGCGTCAAAGGCAGGGGGGGCATCAAAGGCAGGGGGGGGCGTCAAAGGCAGGGGGGGCGTCAAAGGCAGGGGGGGGGGCATCAAAGGCGGGGGGGGCGTCAAAGGCAGGGGGGGCGTCAAAGGCATGGATTCCTCCCCCTGCATTTCCTCACCGGGCAGCATGCCGCGCTCCTCGGGCTGCCACTGGTTCTCTCCCCCCTCGTGGCCTCCGCCGACTCCCGGTGGCACAAATGAGCTATTGCGCGGCCACAACTCCCTGCCGCCCTCCTCGGGGATGTTGAGCCGGTCTAGCGGCGTGTGGGGGTGGGGGGTGAGCCGTAGAGAGCGTGCTCTGGGGGTGGGGGGAAGTGGGAGAGCGCCGGGGAGCGGGCTTACGCATGTCACCCCCCGGCCACGCGTGCGCCGCCATCTTACCCACTCTGGCGCCATTTTCGTGATCACCTCAGCACACAAAAAGGCGCCAAAAAAAAAAAAAAACATCTCCTAGTGACGCACTTTCAACCGGAGCCGCAGATTCGCCAGGGATGGGGATGTGCCGGTGCGAACGTGCAGAACTAGCTTTGGAGTGAGAGGAACAAAGGGAGAGGGAGAGAGAGAGGTGAGCGGTATAGGCGAGGGAGACACTGGGGAGCGGTATAGGCGAGGGAGACACCGGGGAGCGGTATAGGGGGGGAAGGGGGTCCTTCCAGAGGCTGCCTGAGGGAAGTGAGCGCCGGCGGCTGGGGCAGGAGGGCCGCGCCGCGCTTCCCCTCCGTCCGGGAGCCGGTGCAGGGCGCCCGTGAGGGTGAGTGTGATGGGGGGGGGGGAGGGAAGAGGACACAGAGAGAGAGAGACCGACCGGGAAGAGAGAGTGGCAGTTGGGTGACGTCAGACCCACCAATCTGATTGGCCAGAGGCCGAGGACCAATCACATTCACCGCAGATAGCACTAACCTTTCGATTTTATATATTAAGATATATATATATATATATATATATATATGCTCCAAGTTTTTGTCTGAAAAACTGTGATCTCACTATACTGACCCCGCTATAATGGCCCTGCAATACTGACACCCCTATACTCACCTTGCTATACTGACCCCACTATACTAACTTCACTATATTGACCCTGCTATACTGACTCCACTATCCTGAAACCGTTATACGGACCTCACTATACTTACAGTGCTATACTGACCTCACTATACTGATGCAGCTATACTAATCCCCCTATACTGACCTCACTATACCAACTGCACAATATATAGACTGCACTATACAGATTTAGATGTATTGCTCTGCATATTATAGATATATTGATCTTAATGCTATAGATACATATTTCTTTACATGTTAGAGATGCATGCTCCTCTTCATGATATAGATATATAAAGCTCTGCATCTTCTAGGTATATAGAGCTTTAGATTGCTCTGTATGTTATAGATATATATCGCTGTACATTGCTCTGCATTTTATAGGTATATATTGTTCTGCATTGCTCTGTGTGTTATAGGTATATATTGCTTTGCATTGCTCTGCGTGTTATAGGTATATATTGCTGTGCACTGCTCTGCATGTCATAGGTATATATTGCTCTACATTGCTCTGCCTGTTATAGGTATATATTGCTCTGCATTACTCTGATTTTTATAGGTATATATTCCTCTGCGTGTTATAGGTATATATTGCTCTGCGTGTTATAGGTATATATTGCTCTGCGTGTTATAGGTATATATAGCTCTGCGTGTTATAGGTATATGTTGCTGTGCATTGCTCTGCGTGTTATAGGTATATATTGCTGTGCATTGCTCTGCATGTTATAGATATATATTGCTCTGCGTGTTATAGGTATATATTGCTGTGCACTGCTCTGCGTGTTATAGGTATATATTGCTGTGCATTGCTCTGCGTGTTATAGGTATATATTGCTCTGCACTGCTCTGCGTGTTATAGGTATATATTGTTGTGCATTGCTCTGCGTGTTATAGGTATATATTGCTCTGCGTGTTATAGGTATATATTGCTCTGCGTGTTATAGGTATATATTGCTCTGCGTGTTATAGGTATATATTCCTCTGCGTGTTATATGTATATATTGCTCTGCGTGTTATAGGTATATATTGCTCTGCGTGTTATAGGTATATATTGCTCTGCGTGTTATAGGTATATATAGCTCTGCGTGTTATAGGTATATATTGCTGTGCAATGCTCTGCGTGTTATAGGTATATATTGTTGTGCATTGCTCTGCATGTTATAGGTATATATTGCTGTGCAATGCTCTGCGTGTTATAGGTATATGTTGCTGTGCATTGCTCTGCGTGTTATAGGTATATATAGCTGTGCATTGCTCTGCATGTTATAGATATATATTGCTCTGCGTGTTATAGGTATATATTGCTGTGCACTGCTCTGCGTGTTATAGGTATATATTGCTGTGCATTGCTCTGCGTGTTATAGGTATATATTGCTCTGCACTGCTCTGCGTGTTATAGGTATATATTGTTGTGCATTGCTCTGCGTGTTATAGGTATATATTGCTCTGCGTGTTATACGTATATATTGCTCTGCGTGTTATAGGTATATATTGCTCTGCGTGTTATAGGTATATATTCCTCTGCGTGTTATAGGTATATATTGCTCTGCGTGTTATAGGTATATATTGCTCTGCGTGTTATAGGTATATATTGCTCTGCGTGTTATAGGTATATATAGCTCTGCGTGTTATAGGTATATATTGCTGTGCATTGCTCTGCATGTTATAGGTATATATTGTTGTGCATTGCTCTGCATGTTATAGGTATATATTGCTCTGCATGTTATAGGTATATATTGCTGTGCACTGCTCTGCGTGTTATAGGTATATATTGCTGTGCATTGCTCTGCGTGTTATAGGTATATATTGCTCTGCACTGCTCTGCGTGTTATAGGTATATATTGTTGTGCATTGCTCTGCGTGTTATAGGTATATATTGCTCTGCGTGTTATAGGTATATATTGCTCTGCGTGTTATAGGTATATATTGCTCTGCGTGTTATATGTATATATTGCTCTGCGTGTTATATGTATATATTGCTCTGCGTGTTATATGTATATATTGCTCTGCGTGTTATATGTATATATTGCTCTGCGTGTTATAGGTATATATTGCTCTGCGTGTTATAGGTATATATTGATCTGCGTGTTATAGGTATATATTGATCTGCGTGTTATAGGTATATATTGCTCTGCGTGTTATAGGTATATATTGCTCTGCGTGTTATAGGTATATATTGATCTGCGTGTTATAGGTATATATTGATCTGCGTGTTATAGGTATATATTGATCTGCGTGTTATAGGTATATATTGCTGTGCGTGTTATAGGTATATATTGCTGTGCGTGTTATAGGTATATATTGATCTGCGTGTTATAGGTACATATTGATCTGCGTGTTATAGGTATATATTGATCTGCGTGTTATAGGTATATATTGATCTGCGTGTTATAGGTATATATTGATCTGCGTGTTATAGGTATATATTGATCTGCGTGTTATAGGTATGTATTACTCTTCTTTTTATACATTCATAGTAATTTATATTTCTATTTATAAAGCACTAACCATGTACAGATATTATATAAGACGTTACATTTCCTGTCAGGCCAATTAGTCACAGCCATACTGCTGTCACTGTCTGACATCCTGCATTACCACCTTTATCTCAGGCTGCCTAGGACTCTGAGCCTTTTCTAAGTAAACCCCCTCCGCTGGTGCACAGCTCCATGCACCCACTGCCCTTTTACTGCAAGAATGTTCTCACCACAACACCCCCAATCTTCCCTCCTAGGTGTCGTTCCTTGCACCTCAGCTTGTGCCCCGGCAGAATCTGAGGGTCTCACACTCATCTCTCTCGTATATTATTATTATTATCATTTGTTTGTGAAGCGGCAGCATATTCTGCAGCGCGGTACAAAGTGCCATCAATTGTATCATCAGAATATATTTATTTATTTATAAAATGTGTTACCAGGAAGCAATACATTGAGAGTTACCTCTCGTTTTCAGGTATGTCCTGGGCACAGAGTTATGATAACAAATACATGGTTACAAATACAGTTACATAAGTGAGCAGGGTATACATTATATACAAGACATTGCATGCACAGTGAGAGATGATATATATTATAGGCGTGTGTAACAGTTACAGACCAGATTAAAATGTGAGACCGCTTTAGTTTTGGATGACATACAAATAAGGACAAACAGATACAGAGGTTAATGTGGGTCCTGATCCGGAGAGCTTACACTCTACAGGTAATTGGGGGGCAATGTTGAAACAAAAGATGAAGTGGCTGCTCATTGTGGGATGGAGTATACATCAGGTTGGAGTATGGTCCAGCCGCACAGCTGCTCCCATTAATGTTGGGGGGGTGGGGGAGGGGGTGGTAGATAGTGTGGAGTTTGGTCCAGCCGCGCAGCTGCTCCCAGTAGGGTTGGGGGGGGGGGGAGGAATGTTAGGGGTATGCCACATACGAAATGGGACATTTGGCCGCGGCCATTTCACCGCAGATGGACGCCTTCGGTGCCGCAAATCCGTCACTGGAATACCCAGCCCCCCGGCCGCTTCTAAGGTAAGTTTTATTACTGCTTAGAGTAGGGGGTTCATTTAAGGGTGGTAGCGGTTAGAGGATGGGGATTTAGGGTAGGTCACCTATACGAAAGGTGTGAATGGAAAGCACAGCGCCTTGGAAAAGACGGGGTCCAAAAAGTTGCTTGCTGGTAAAAACAGGATGGATTGAAAAACGAGGAACAGCATAACAGCCCCAAAAATACAGAACCGCTCTAACGCGTTCTACGCACAGGGCGCTTTGGCAAAGAGTACTGCCATATTCCCTGTGCTGGAATGTATACGCAGGGTGAGCCGCCGGAGGTGGCCACGTGCCGCTCTCTGTGATCACAATCACCTGCGTGGGACTCTCCTAGGGCGGAAAGTGTGGATGAATAATAGATATTCGGCACTATGCATACTGCCATCTCGGAGACAAATAAATACAATATAACCTGCGCGGTTTAAAAAACAACGTGTAGACCCGCCTCTCTTACTAGGAGACTGACATTTCAGTATGTTCGGCTACTGAATGCTACAATGTATAAATCCTTTACAATGTCCTATGGCTACAATGTGACAGTAACAAGGAATTGAAACATGTTGGACACCACAAGAAAATATATTGATGTACTGTAGGTTTATCTCTGTTAGAATGAAGTTGGAGATCGAAATATCTAACCAAACAAATATAGATCACATTAAAAAAAAACACGTTAAAGATGTCCCAGAATCAATAGGGACCTTAACAATATATTAGCGTTGTTTTCTATAATGCTCCAAAAATAAATGCAAATGGAGCATAACGCCAGAAAATGATTATTACCGCACTGACCGATGTATCATACAGTAGGTCCAATATTTAAGTACAGTCTTATAGAGCATAGCAATATCTATAGTTGGTAATGTACCAGCATACATGTGATATAACAAACTAAAGGTAGAAGTGCTCGTTTTTACCAGAGAAGGCATAATCAATAGGATCAACAGCAATAGCCATATGTACGTAGAGCTTGCATGATGACTGTAGTGGAAGTGACAAATGTATTAATCCACCTGTCCATGTCCCTGCTCCAGTGCTGAGACAATGAGACAGGGACAGGTTACAAAAAACCACCACAATAATTCTAAGCCGTCACTAAAGGTAGTATCTAACCTAAGACTAGAATCTATTTGGATATTTAAGGGTTTAAGCAGTTAGAGGAGGGGGTTTTAGGGTAAGGGCTATGGGTAGGGGTTTTTTTTGGTAAGGGCTTTGTGTAGGGGCTTTTAGGGTAGGGAGTTAATTTAAGGGTTTTTTAGCGGTTAGAGGAGGGGGTTTAAGGGTAAGGTCTTAGTGTAGGGGGTTTTAGGGTAAGGGCTATGGGTAGGGGTTTTTTTTGGTAAGGGCTTTGTGTAGGGGCTTTTAGGGTAGGGAGTTAATTTAAGGGTTTTTTAGCGGTTAGAGGAGGGGGTTTAAGGGTAAGGTCTTAGTGTAGGGGGTTTTAGGGTAAGGGCTATGGGTAGGGGTTTTAGGGTAAGGGCTTAGGGTAGGGGGGTTTAGGGTAAGGGCTTAGGGTAGGGGGGTTTAGGGTAAGGGCTTAGGGTAGGGGTGTTTAGGGTAAGGGCTTAGGGTAGGGGGGTTTAGAATAAGGCATTAACCTTAGAAGGCGGCGACAAAGTGGGCAGCGGCAGAAGCTTCCGGCGTCGAGGTGAGTCGCGGCAAAGGGTCAGCGAGCAAATGTCCTAGACCGTGCCAGATAGGCTTACATTGTGAAGACATTAGGAACTTGTGTCTCCGCTTCGTACTGATATCTTTATTATTTCATCCCCAGCGCACAGCACCTTATCAATAACCGGCAAGAATCGGAAGAACTGGCATGCACGCTTCAGAAAGTCGGAAATTGCCAATTTTTTTCTGTCCCGTGAGTATCCAACGCTAATTAGACCCATTCAGGGGTGGCCAACTCCAGTCCTCAAGGGCCACCAACAGGTCAGGTTTTAAGGATATCCCTGCTTCAGCACAGGTGGCTCAGTCTGACTGAGACACTGATTAAACCACATGTGCTGAAGCAGGGATATCCCTAATACCTGGCCTGTTGGTGGCCCTTGAGGACTGCAGTTGGCCACCCCTGGCCTACTGAATTCCTCCCCGTGTGTTACATCCCCGCCTGACGCTAGGATGCAGCACAGCGCGGTTATTTATACCCAGCTCTGGGCTCTGCTGCTGTTTATCTGGAGAAGTGAAATAAAACGGCTTATTTCAGGAGGCCACAATACACTGTATAATACACTGTATAATACACTGCCGTACTGTCCCTGAATCTCACAGGAGCAGAGCCGGTGATGGATGGGTGGAACGTTACCTGGATGGATGAGCTGTGTCATAGCCCTGCTCTGCAGGGGAACAGCCACGGATTGTAAAGAATTGCAGGTCAGTGGTTTATTTTGTCTGTTACCCTGCGGTGGTGGGAGAGCCAGACTCCCTGGGGCAGGGGTCCCTTCTGTGTGTCACCCTGCGGTGGGAGAGCCAGACTCCCTGGGGCAGGGGTCCCTTCTGTGTGTCACCCTGCAGTGGGGGAGCCAGACTCCCTGGGGCAGGGGTCCCTTCTGTGTGTCACCCTGCGGTGGGAGAGCCAGACTCTCTGGGCCAGGGGTCCCTTCTGTGTGTCACCCTGCGGTGGGAGAGCCAGACTCCCTGGGGCAGGGGTCCCTTATGTGTGTCACCCTGCGGTGGGAGAGCCAGACTCTCTGGGCCAGGGGTCCCTTCTGTGTGTCACCCTGCAGTGGGGGAGCCAGACTCCCTGGGGAAGGGGTCCCTTCTGTGTGTCACCCTGCGGTGGGAGAGCCAGACTCCCTGGGCCAGGGGTCCCTTCTGTGTGTCACCCTGCGGTGGCGGGAGAGCCAGACTCCCTGGGGCAGGGGTCCCTTCTCTGTGTCACCCTGCGGTGGCGGGAGAGCCAGACTCTCTGGGCCAGGGGTCCCTTCTGTGTGTCACCCTGCGGTGGGAGAGCCAGACTCCCTGTGCCACAGGTCCCTGCTTTCTATGTACCCTGCAGAGGGAGGGACAGACTCCCTGTGCCACAGACCCCTTCTGTGTGTCACCCTGCGGGGGGAGGGACAGACTCCCTGTGCCACAGGTCCCTGCTGTCTATGTACCCTTCAGAGGGAGGGACAGATTCCCTTGGCCATAAAAGGGTCTTTCAGTTTGTCACCCTGCGGAGGATGGTACAGCCTTGATAGATCATGTATCCCTTCTGTCTGTGTCACCCTGTGGTGGGAGGGACAGACTCAATGGGCTGTTGGTCCCCAGTGTCACTGTTACCATACGGGTAGGGACACACTAGATGAGCCTCAGGACCCTTCTATCTGTGCCACCTTGTAGTGGGAGGGGCAGACTGTCAGCACTCAGACTTCTCCATTACCTCTTATAGCATCAATATATTGATCTTCATGTTAGAGAAACACATTGCTCTGCGTGTTATAGGTATATACCGCTGTACATTGCTCTGCGTGTTATAGGTATATACCGCTGTACATTGCTCTGCGTGTTATAGGTATATACCACTGTACATTGCTCTGCGTGTTATAGGTATATACCGCTGTACATTGCTCTGCGTGTTATAGGTATATACCGCTGTACATTGCTCTGCGTGTTATAGGTATATACCGCTGTACATTGCTCTGCGTGTTATAGGTATATACCGCTGTACATTGCTCTGCGTGTTATAGGTATATACCGCTGTACATTGCTCTGCGTGTTATAGGTATATACCGCTGTACATTGCTCTGCGTGTTATAGGTCTATACCGCTGTACATTGCTCTGCGTGTTATAGGTATATACCGCTGTACATTGCTCTGCTTGTTATAGGTATATACCGCTGTACATTGCTCTGCGTGTTATAGGTATATACCGCTGTACATTGCTCTGCGTGTTATAGGTATATACCGCTGTACATTGCTCTGCGTGTTATAGGTATATACCGCTGTACATTGCTCTGCGTGTTATAGGTATATAGAGCTGTACATTGCTCTGCGTGTTATAGGTATATAGAGCTGTACAGGTAGTCCTCGCTATCCGACGTTCCACTTTACAACGAATGGCATATCCAACACTTTACAATGCGGCCCTATGGGCCGTTATCCGACGCCTGAATGCGTTATCCAACGCTCACCGCCACTGATTAACATGGGACTCACTTTACAACGGTTTCACCGTCCAACGCTACTTCCAGAACGGATTCCGTTGCTCTGTGTTATATATATATATATATATATATATATATATATATATATTTATGTGCAGAATAAAGGAGTTCTTCAGTATTAGGTGATACCTTTTTTATTGGACTAACAATTTATGTCATAGGACAAGCTTTCGAGAGTTATCCTCTCTTCTTCAGGTCAAGCAATGTTATAGGTATATATCACTGTGTGTTATAGGTATATATCGCTGTGTGTTATTGGTATGTATCGCTGTGTGTTATAGGTATTTATCGCTGTGTGTTATAGGTATGTATCGCTGTGTGTTATAGATATGTATCGCTGTGTGTTATAGGTATATATCGCTGTGTGTTATAGGTATGTATCGCTGTGTGTTATAGGTATATATCGCTGTGTGTTATAGGTATATATCGCTGTGTGTTATAGGTATATATCGCTGTGTGTTATAGGTATGTATCGCTGTGTGTTATAGGTATGTATCGCTGTGTGTTATAGGTATGTATCGCTGTGTGTTATAGGTATGTATCGCTGCGTGTTATAGGTATGTATCGCTGTGTGTTATAGGTATGTATCGCTGTGTGTTATAGGTATATATCGCTGCGTGTTATAGGTATGTATCGCTGTGTGTTATAGGTATATATCGCTGTGTGTTATAGGTATGTATCGCTGTGTGTTATAGGTATATATCGCTGTGTGTTATAGGTATATATCGCTGTGTGTTATAGGTATATATCGCTGTGTGTTATAGGTATATATCGCTGTGTGTTATAGGTATGTTGGCTCCCCCCCTCCCCTGGCTTAAGTCCTTAAGTATTGCTTTGTGGTGCACAGCAGGTAGTGGTGAAATCCAGGGGTGTTCCTGACTTAAACCTGAGACATGCTGGGAATAAATAAGGGTCATTCCATTTCCTATCCTGACCCCTTACTTCACTGCTCTTATCATCTCATCTCTAGCTCCCTTGGGTGTCCCCTGCCTGGGACTTCACACAGATATTTTAGAATCCCTCCACCCCCCTGCCCCGGAGGTGAAAGGGTTGATTTAGGAGTCCGTTGCCTCTAATTCCTCTGTGGGATTTGTAAATAACCCCCACCCTCCCCCAGATCTGTAAATAACCCCCACCCTCCCCCAGATCTGTAAATAACCCCCACGCTCCCCCAGATCTGTAAATAACCCCCACCCTCCCCCAGATCTGTAAATAACCCCCACCCTCCCCCAGATCTGTAAATAACCCCCACACTCCCCCAGATCTGTAAATAACCCCCACCCTCCCCCAGATCTGTAAATAACCCCCACCCTCCCCCAGATCTGTAAATAACCCCCACCCTCCCCCAGATCTGTAAATAACCCCCACCCTCCCCCAGATCTGTAAATAACCCCCACCCTCCCCCAGATCTGTAAATAACCCCCACCCTCCCCCAGATCTGTAAATAACCCCCACGCTCCCCCAGATCTGTAAATAACCCCCACCCTCCCCCAGATCTGTAAATAACCCCCACCCTCCCCCAGATCTGTAAATAACCCCACCCTCCCCCAGATCTGTAATAACCCCCACCCTCCCCCAGATCTGTAATAACCCCCACCCTCCCCCAGATCTGTAAATAACCCCCACCCTCCCCCAGATCTGTTCTCTTCACATGATTCTCCTGATTTTTCCTCCTAACCGCCTGACACAATTACAAATTGAAGACAGATCCTTATAATTACCCTGCAAATTACCTGCTGCCACCAGCCTCAGCCTGAGCTCAAAGTGTTTAACCCCCGGGGTAGCAGCACACAGCAGCGCAGAGCAGCACAGGGCAGTACACAGCAGCACAGGGCGGCGCAGAGCAGCACAGGGCAGTACACAGCAGCACAGGGCGGCGCAGAGCAGCAGACAGCAGCACAAGGCAGAGCAGCACAGGGTAGTACAGAGCAGCACACAGCAGTACAGAGCGGCTCAGAGCAGCACACAGCAGAGCAGCAAAGCGGGACACACAGGGAACCCAGGATTCTCAGCACTGCTACAGCGGGACAGCTCCACGGTAACCTCTTCACTGCCGGAGAGGCTGGAACCAGAACACCACATTTTGCAGGCACCATTAGTCCCTGACCCAATCTAATCATGTCCAAGGTCACAAGGAGAACTGGCTGGAATTTTAACTACATTCAAACTAAGTTCTTACCTGTGGAACTCCCTCACACTCCATATACGCCAGGCACCTTCTCTCCCCCCCTTCCAACCAAACCTAATAACTGGAGCTCTCCAATAGCCTGGCCTCATGGCTACTGTCCCACACCCACAGTCACTCCTACCAAGCATCGTGGCCAAGCACTGCCATCTACTGCACTTATTCCCTCACCTGCTGTCTCTGGAAGGCTGGGTCCATGGTGACCGCGCAGTGCGCGTCACATCACCCGCTTTTTAGCTCCAGCGATTTGAGGCCAGGTTTGGCGCGACAGGGAGGCGTGTTGGGGGACGTGGCCGTGATGTCACGAAGCTGGTTCGCCCTCGTAGGGCGAACCACTCGCGTGACCCGGCCACCGCGCCGTGGAATCAAACTGAACAGATTCCTCACGCACCCCGCGCCACCTCGCACGTGCGGCCTATGGCTGCGATCATTGCCTTAAGGCATTGTGATCGCGCGCGCACTCCTCCGCACGCTCTCGCTGGCCATGGGTGCGGCCTAAGTCTCCCAACACACCACTTAGATTGTAAGCTCTCCGGGGCAGGGATTTCCTTTCCTATTGTCTGATCTTGTTTGTTGCACTCATTGTACTATTAGAATTCCCTGTACTGCATTGTCTCTCTTGTAAGGCACTGAGTGCACTGTGAGTGCTATGTAAATAAAGATATTCATACACAGTAGATACAGGTTCATCCAATTCAAAGGCAGTTACATGACCCCTGCACTGCTCCTGCAGCCCTCATAGCAGCGCCTACCCTACCTGCTGTTCCAGAGTATATTTAAGATTTCAGCCCCCCTTCCGTTGCACTGCGGAATATGGGGGCGCTACGTCAAATAAACAATCATTATAAAAGCTTGACCCACCCACAACATGCATCAAATTACTCATAGGGACCAGCGAGCCGTGCATACGCTTTAATGCATCACTATCCCACCCCCCCAGCAGCCTATATCAGTTTAACCCCTCAATAAATGCGTTTCTCAATCTCTGAAGTTACCATGATAACCTTTAGATTACTCCTGGGACAGCGCCATTTTATCCTCCCGGACACATCCATCAAAACAGCGTCAGAGAATGGCGCCCAGCGCAGATGGCTGCACCCCGTATGTTGTTGTTGTCCGACTCCCCTGTCTGCAAAGAAACTGCACAATATTTAATAAAGAAAAATATTCTCATTAAAACCAAAGGGCTTTTCTTCCCGGGTAAATCTGGTGTTTTGGTTTTGCACCAGTTTTGCACCAGTTTTGCACCCTGGAGACTTTGATAAATGACCCGTCTGTTTTCTTCTCACGACTGTGTCAATTAGGGACCATCTGCTTGTTACAGCAACGGGGAGATTGATGAGTGATCTAATAAATTATCAGCGGGTTACAGAGTGTGTGTGTGTGTGTGTGTGTGTGTGTGTGTGTGTGTGTGTGTGTGTGTGTGTGTGTGTGTGTGTGTGTGTGTGTGTGTGTGTGTGTGTGTGTGTGTGTGTGGTGGGCTGTTTCTCTGTGTGTGTGTTTGTGTGCACGCGCGGTTCTGTGGGCGGTGTTTCTCTATGTGTGTGTGTGTGTGTTTCCTTGTCTGTGGGCGTGTGCGTGTGCGTGTGCGTGTGCGTGTGCGTGTGCGTGTGCGTGTGCGTGTGTGTGTGTGTGTGTGTGTGTGTGTGTAGGTGGGTGCAGGTGTTTGTGTGGGTGGGTGTGTTTCTGTGTGTGTGTTTCTGTATGTTTCACTATATGTGTGTTTCTCCGTGTATGGGTGTGTCTGTTTCTGTATGTAGTGTGTGTGTGTTTCACTGTACGTGTGTGTGTCTGTGTTTCACTGTACGTGTGTGTGTGTTTCTCTGTACGTGTGTGTGTGTGTGTGTGTGTGTGTGTTTCTCTGTGTATGTGTGTGCTTTTCTCTGTGTATTGTATTGCATGTATCTTTATTTATATAGCGCCATTAATGTACCTAGCGCTTCACAGTAGTAATACACGTGGTAATCAAATAAATAACAGATAATATAAATAACAGATCATGGGACTAAGTGCTTCAGACATAAAAGTAACATTAAGGAAGAGGAGTCCCTGCTCCGAGGAGCTTACAGTCTAATTAGTAGGTAGGAGGAACGTACAGAGATAGTAGGAGGGAGTTCTGGTAAGTGCGTCTGCAGGTGGCCAAGCTTTATGTATCAGGTGTTCAGTATTATCCACAGTGCTATTCATATGCTTCTTTAAACAAGTGGGTCTTAAAGGTGGATAGAGAGGGTGCTAGTCGGGTATTAAGGGGAAGGGCATTCCTGAGGTGCGGGGCAGTCAGTGAGAAAGGTTTAAGGCGGGAGAGGGCTTTAGATACAAAAGGAGTAGAAAGAAGACATCCTTGAAAACAATGCAAGAATCGGGATGGTGCATGGCGAGAAATTAGGGCTGAGCTGTAAGAAGGAGCAGAAGAGTGTACTGCTGCGGCCGAGTTTATTTGAGCATTTGCCCGTTCTCGGCCGCAGCAGTAACCTGGCGCGCGCCGGAGGGTGCCGGGCGCGCGCCGAAGCAGCGGAAGAGCGCCCTCCGATCGGGGCACTCTCCCTCCCGCTGCCGGGTCCGCCGGGTCCCCCGAAACCCCCTGCCGCCGTCCCCCACATCGCGGGACACCAGGGCTCCCTCGGGGAGCCCTGGACGCGCGTGCAGGGGGCGCTGGCACCCGATGACGCGTGACCGCGCATCGGTGACGCGCGGCACGCCGAGGGAGTGGGGCTAGCAAGCCGGGGCATCCCCCGGCTTGCGGAACTAGCCCTGCTCGAATAAATCGTGTCGGTAGTGTAAAGCTTTAAAAGTGAGGAGGAGAATTGGGTGCTAGATGCGGGATTTGATAGGAAGCCAGGAGAGTGATTTCAGCAGGGGAGACGCAAGACAGATTTAGGAAAGAGTAGAGTGATTCTGGCAGCAGCGTTTAGGATAGATTGTAGGGGAGACAGGTGAGAGGTAGGAAGGCCGGATAGCAGGAGGTTACAGTAATCAAGACGGGAGAGAGTGAGGGCCTGAGTCAGAGTTTTAGCAGACGAGTAACAGAGGAAAGGGCGTATCTTTGTTATATTGCGGAGGAAAAAGCGACATGTTTTAGAAATGTTTTGAATGTGAGAGAGGAGTCGAGTGTGACCCCTAGGCAGCGTGCTTGGGCTACTGGGTGAATTATCGTACTTCCAACAGTAATGTGGAAGGAGGTAGTAGGGCCTGTTTGGGAGGAAGTGTAAGGAGCTCTGTTTTGACGCAGGGTCACGTGCCGGGTCACAGGAGAGTGGGGTCGCGAGCGCTGGGGCCGGCACACAGGGGGGCGCAGCAAAAAAAACTTTGCACACCTCTGCCGTATCACACACTCTATTCTCCTCCTCACTTTTAAAGCTTTACACTCTTCAGCTCCTCCTTACATCTCAGCCCTAATTTCTCGCTGTGCACCATCCCGACTCTTGCGTTCTGCTCAAGGATGTCTTCTCTCTACCCCCTTTGTATCTAAAACCCTCTTCCGTCTTAAACCCTTCTCACTGACTTCCCCACACCTCTGGAATGCCCTTCCCCTCGGTAACCGACAAGCACCCTCTCTATCCACCTTTAAGAACCAACTCAAAACACCTGCTTAAGGAAGCATATGAGTAGCTCGATGGCTGATAATTAACACCTCACACATTAACCTTGGCCCCTTGCAGACGCACTTACTAGAACGCCCTCCTACTTTCTCTGCACGTTCTTCCTACCAACCAATTAGATTGTAAGCTCTTTGGAACAGGGACTCTTCCTAAATGTTACTTTTATGTTTGAAGCACTTCTCCCCTTTATGTGTTATTTGTATTATTGTCACATGTATTACTGCTGTGCAGCGCTATGTACATTAATAGTGCTATATAAATAAAGACATACATACATACATACATACATACATACATACATACATACATACATACATACATACACCTGGAGGGGATGAGGGGAATGGAGGAGATGGAGGGAGAGGGTGATGGATGGGATGAGGGGGATGGAGGCAATGGAGGGAGAGGTTGATGGATGGGATGAGGGGGATGGATGAGATGAGGGGTGTGGAAGGGATAGGGGGATGTATGGATGGGACGAGGGGGATGCAGGGTGATGGGGATGGAGAGGAGAGGGGTATGCAGGGGAGAGGGAGATGGATGGGATGAGGGTGACGGAGGGGACAGGAAGATGAATGGGATGAGGAGGATGGAGGGAGCAGGGGGTGGAGGGGAGAGGGGTGGAGGGGACAGGAAGATAGATGGGATGAGGGGAATGGAGAGAGAGGGGGATGGAGGGGAGAGGGAAGGAGGGGGAGCGTTGCTCTGTGTCACCCTGCACTTGGCTCATGACTCCTGCCGCTGTCGGTGCATTGATTAACTGACTGCTGAGGGCTCGTCTACAGCTGATCCGATAATTGTCCCATTTCTCTAGGAACGGCTCACAGCCTCTTAAGCAGCAACCAGACAGGAGACAGTAACTACAGGAGTGGGGGGGCAGAGGGGGTGGAGGAACCAGGGGGGCTGGGTGCCCCGATCTGACTCCATATATCATGCATGCGCAGAAAAACAGAGACTGAGGGGCCATTTCAGCAAGCAGCGGTACTGGTTCACGCACAAGACCCAGCGTTGACTTCTGTTGACTTGACATGAAAAGCTGGATCTGGTGCGCAAACCCGTATGGCCCTTGATGAGTCTGCCCCTACAGGAGGCGGTAGGCTGCCAGGGTGCACTTACAGGATGGCACAACAGCTGGCTACCGAAAACTACCCATGTGTATTGTCAAGTCCTCAGACCAAGAGTGGCCAATTCCAGTCTTCAAGGGCCACCAACAGGTCAGGTTTTCAGGATATCCCTGTTACAGCACAGGTGGCTCAATCAGTCCCTGCTTCAACACAGTTGAGCCACTGATTGAGCCACCTGTGCTGAAGCAGGGATATCCTAAAAAACTTACCTGTTGGAGGCCCTTGAGGACGGGAGTTGGCCAGCATGGCCTCAGACAGACAATGTTTCAGCCATCAAGTGGCCTTCATCGGGGTAAAAGACATAGAGGGTCATCTATCAAATTCTTCAAAAGAGGGGGGCAAAAAACGACATCAGATCTTTCAAAGGAAAAACTCCAGATTATTTTAATAGGATTATTCTTTGATAAATCTGGTGCAGCTGGGGGATTTAGCAAATAGATCCATAAACTCCCTGGGTCAGACTTTAACACAGTGGTCAAACCGGCTTAATAAAAGTAGTGTTACTGTGTCCGATTAAAAAAAATAAAGTTACATATGTTAAACATTGCATGAAAAAGCAATATGGATGAAGGGGTTAATTACCTAGAATCATGTGTGGCCCTACAAATACAAGCAGCGGCTGGACTTACAGTCATCCAGCGTCGGGATGGGAACAGTCACCCGGCAGGTAAAACTCCAGAGTTAATCACAGGCTGGGGGATTTATTTATAAGCACATTTATATTGCGCCCTTATCCAGGTCTCTGTACATTAGTTAGTAAAACAATGGTGGGGTTATACATGGAACATTTCATGTGATGGGCATAACGTAATTGTTAATAAAGTCTTTGTGGTGGGCAGGGGGTGGGAACATTATGGTCGGGCTATGGGTTGGATGCCTTGCGTGCTTGCTTGGTTAGTGGGTAGGGCGGGAACATTATGGTCGGGCTATGGGTTGGGTGCATTGAGAGCTTGCTTGGTTAGTGGGTAGGGGTGGGAACATTATGATCGGGCTATGGGTTGGGTGCATTGAGGTCTTGCTTGGTTAGTGAGTAGGGGCGGGAACATTATGGCCGGGCTATGGGTTAGGTGCATTGAGAGCTTGCTTGGTTAGTGGGTAGGGACGGGAACATTATGGTCGGGCTATGGGTTAGGTACATTGAGAGCTTGCTTGGATAGTGGGTAGGGCGGGAACATTATGGTCGGGCTATAGATTGGGTACATTGAGGTCTTGCTTGGTTAGTGAGTAGGGACGAGAACATTATGGTCGGGCTATGGGTTGGGTGCATTGAGGTCTTGCTTGGTTAGTGGGTAGGGGTGGGAACATTATGGCCGGGCTATGGGTTGGGTGCATTGAGAGCTTGCTTGGTTAGTGGGTAGGGATGGGAACATTATGGTCGGGCTATGGGTTGGGTGCATTGAGAGCTTGCTTGGTTAGTGGGAAGGGGTGGGAACATTATGGTCGGGCTATGGGTTGGGTGCATTGAGAGCTTGCTTGGTTAGTGGGTAGGGGTGGGAACATTATGATCGGGCTATGGGTTGGGTGCATTGAGAGCTTGCTTGGATAGTGGGTAGGGCGGGAACATTATGGTCGGGCTATAGATTGGGTACATTGAGGTCTTGCTTGGTTAGTGAGTAGGGACGAGAACATTATGGTCGGGCTATGGGTTGGGTGCATTGAGGTCTTGCTTGGTTAGTGGGTAGGGGTGGGAACATTATGGCCGGGCTATGGGTTGGGTGCATTGAGAGCTTGCTTGGTTAGTGGGTAGGGATGGGAACATTATGGTCGGGCTATGGGTTGGGTGCATTGAGAGCTTGCTTGGTTAGTGGGAAGGGGTGGGAACATTATGGTCGGGCTATGGGTTGGGTGCATTGAGAGCTTGCTTGGTTAGTGGGTAGGGGTGGGAACATTATGGCCGGGCTATGGGTTGGGTGCATTGAGAGCTTGCTTGGTTAGTGGGTAGGGGTGGGAACATTATGATCGGGCTATGGGTTGGGTGCATTGAGGTCTTGCTTGGTTAGTGAGTAGGGCGGGAACATTATGGTCGGGCTATAGGTTGGGTACATTGAGGTCTTGCTTGGTTAGTGGGTAGGGGTGGGAACATTATGGTCGGGCTATGGGTTGGGTGCATTGAGAGCTTGCTTGGTTAGTGGGTAGGGATGGAACATTATGGTCGGGCTATGGGTTGGGTGCAGTGAGAGCTTGCTTGGTTAGTGGGTAGCGGCGGGAACATTATGGTCGGGCTAAGGGTTGGATGCCTTGCGTGCTTGCTTGGTTTGTGGGTAGCGACAGGAACATTATGGTCGGGCTATGGGTTAGGTACATTGAGAGCTTGCTTGGTTGGTGGGTAGGGGCGGGAACATTATGGTCGGGCTATGGGTTGGATGCATTGCGTGCTTGCTTGGTTAGTGGGTAGGGCGGGAACATTATGGTCGGGCTATGGGTTAGGTACATTGAGAGCTTGCTTGGTTGGTGGGTAGGGGCGGGAACATTATGGTCGGGCTATGGGTTAGGTGCATTGAGAGCTTGCTTGGTTAGTGGGTAGGGGTGGGAACATTATGGTTGGGCTATGGGTTTGGTGCATTGAGAGCTTGCTTGGTTAGTGGGTAGGGGTGGGAACATAATGGTCGGGCTATAGGTTAGGTGCATTGAGGTCTTGCTTGGTTAGTGAGTAGGGGTGGGAACATTATGGTCGGGCTATGGGTTGGGTGCATTGAGAGCTTGCTTGGTTAGTGGGTAGGGTGGGAACATTATGGTCGGGCTATGGGTTGGGTGCATTGAGGTCTTGCTTGGTTAGTGAGTAGGGCGGGAACATTATGGTCGGGCTATGGGTTGGGTGCATTGAGAGCTTGCTTGGTTAGTGGGTAGGGTGGGAACATTATGGTCGGGCTATGGGTTGGGTGCATTGAGAGCTTGCTTGGTTAGTGGGTAGGGGTGCGAATATTATGGCCGGGCTATCGGTTAGGTGCATTGAGGTCTTGCTTGGTTAGTGAGTAGGGGTGGGAACATTATGGTCGGGCTATGGGTTGGGTGCATTGAGAGCTTGCTTGGTTAGTGGGTAGGGTGGGAACATTATGGTCGGGCTATGGGTTGGGTGCATTGAGAGCTTGCTTTGTTAGTGGGTAGGGCGGGAACATTATGGTCGGGCTATAGGTTGGGTACATTGAGGGCTTGCTTGGTTAGTGGGTAGGGGTGGGAACATTATGGTCGGGCTATAGGTTGGGTACATTGAGAGCTTGCTTGGTTAGTGGGTAGGGCGGGAACATTATGGTTGGGCTATGGGTTGGGTGCATTGAGAGCTTGCTTGGTTAGTAGGTAGGGGTGGGAACATTATGGTCTGGCTATGGGTTGGGTGCATTGAGAGCTTGCTTGGTTAGTTGGTAGGTGTGGGAACATTATGGTTGGGCTATGGGTTGGGTGCATTGAGAGCTTGCTTGGTTAGTTGGTAGGGTGGGAACATTATGGTCGGGCTATGGGTTGGGTGCATTGAGAGCTTGCTTGGTTAGTTGGTAGGGGTGGGAACATTATGGTCGGGCTATGGGTTGGGTGCATTGAGGTCTTGCTTGGTTAGTGGGTAGGGACGGGAACATTATGGTCGGGCTATGGGTTGGGTGCATTGAGAGCTTGCTTGGTTAGTTGGTAGGGTGGGAACATTATGGTCGGGCTATGGGTTGGGTACATTGAGAGCTTGCTTGGTTAGTGGGTAGGGGTGGGAACATTATGGCCGGGCTATGGGTTGGGTGCAGTGAGAGCTTGCTTGGTTAGTAGGTATGGGTGGGAACATTATGGTCGGGCTATGGGTTAGGTGCATTGAGAGCTTGCTTGGTTAGTGGGTAGGGGTGGGAACATTATGGTCGGGCTATGGGTTGGGTGCATTGAGAGCTTGCTTGGTTAGTGGGTAGGGACGGGAACATTATGGCCGGGCTATGGGTTAGGTGCATTGAGAGCTTGCTTGGTTAGTGGGTAGGGGGTAGGGGTGGGAACATAATGGTCGGGCTATGGGTTAGGTGCATTGAGAGCTTGCTTGGTTAGTGGGTAGGGGTGGGAACATTATGGTCGGGCTATGGGGCTGGGTGCATTGAGAGCTTGCTTGGTTAGTGGGTAGGGGTGGGAACATTATGGTCGGGCTATGGGTTGGGTGCAGTGAGAGCTTGCTTGGTTAGTGGGTAGGGATGGAAACATAATGGTCGGGCTATGGGTTGGGTGCATTGAAAGCTTGCTTGGTTAGTGGGTAGGGGTGGGAACATTATGGTCGGGCTATGGGTTGGGTGCATTGAGAGCTTGCTTGGTTAGTGGGTAGGGTGGGAACATTATGGTCGGGCTATGGGTTGGGTGCATTGAGAGCTTGCTTGGTTAGTGGGTAGGGACGGGAACATTATGGCCGGGCTATGGGTTGGGTGCATTGAGAGCTTGCTTGGTTAGTGGGTAGGGACGGGAACATTACGGCCGGGCTTTGGGTTGGGTGTATTGAGAGCTTGCTTGTTTAGTGGGTAGGGGTGGGAACATTATGGTTGGCTATGGGTTAGGTGCATTGAGGGCTTGCTTGGTTGGTAGGCAGGGTTGGGGTCAGGTCTCTGGATTTAGTCTTGTCTTTAGCATGTTGATAGGTCCAACAGTAGGGATAGTGGAGGCGATTGGATTGGTGTGGTGGGTGAACTTTGGAAGGACTTTAAGAAGGTTTAGGAAGTGGTGTGAGTAGGGGAGATCATGGGCATTGGGGAGAGTGGGGTGAGGGAGGGGATGGGATAGAAGGGGAGAATTACACACAGAGAGACAGAGATGGTCCCATTCTGCGGAGGTCTCGGAGGTTAACCTGGGTGGGCTCTGCAGGACCCTACAGCCACAGATAAACAGAGATCAGGAGGGTATTTTCGTCACTTATCAAAGTCACCCAGCCACACAATTGGTGCAAAAACACTAGGTTTATCAACCCACAAAATCCCATTGAAATTGGAGTGTTTTGCCTAGATAAATCTGGTACCGTTTTTGGGGGGGCTGGTTTTGCACCTCAGGTAAAAGTTCCACAGCTACTGTACAACACAAGTGTAAAAAACATCACTAGCGTTATCACAGGAATTAAACCTGATTTGTACCAGTGCTGCAGCCGGAAAACTGATACAATCAGCTAATCGATTGGAGTCTGCAGAGTTTGACATCCCTGGGAGAGGGGAGGGGGGGAGAGAGAGAGGAAGGAGGTGAAAAAGAGAGGAGTGTGCGAGAGAAGAGGGGGGAGAGAAGAGAGTGTGAGGGAAAGATGGGTGGTGAAAGAGAGGGAATTTGTGAGAGAGGGGGGAAGAGAGTGGGGGGAAAGAGAGAGGAATGTGAGGGAAAGAGGGGGGTTAAAGAGAGGGAGTGTGAGGGAAAGATGGGGTGAAAGAGAGTGAGTGTGTGAGAGAGGGAAGAGAGAAGGGAGTGTGAGGGAAAGATGGGGGTGAAAGAGAGGGGGTTTGTTTGATAGGTGGCGAGAGAAAGAGAAGAAGCGGTGAAAAAGAGTGTGTGTGTGTGAGAGAGAGAGTGTGTGTGTGTGTGTGTGTGTGTGTGTGTGTGTGTGTGTGTGTCTATGAAGAGAGAGACAGTAGTGTGAGGGAGAGGAAGGGGGGGAAAGGGGAGTGTGTGGGAGCGAGATTTTAAAAAAAAGTAGGAATTATGAAAAGAGAGAGGAAGGGTGAAAAAGAAGTAAAGGTTGGAAAAAGGGAGGGAGGTGTGAAAAAGAGAGGGAGAGAAAGAAGTAAAGGTTGGGAAAAGGGAGGGAAGGGTGAAAAGGAGAGGGAGAGATAAAGAAGTAAAGATTGGGAAAAGGGAGGGAAGGGTGAAAAGGAGAGGGAGAGATAAAGAAGTAAAGGTTGGGAAAAGGGAGGGAATGGTGAAAAGGAGAGGGAGAGATAAAGAAGTAAAGGTTGGGAAAAGGGGGGGAATGGTGAAAAGGAGAGGGAGAGATAAAGAAGTAAAGGTTGGAAGAAAAAAAAAGGGCGGAAAAATAAATGGAGAAAAAAGACAGAAGAAAACATGACAGAAAAAAGGTTAGTCTGGGTGATAGATGAAGAATTATTAGCGGTATCAGAGGATAGACTGGAAATGATGAGTTTGCGGTGCTCCCACCAGCACTGTGGTGATATATATGAGGGCTGAGCCTCTAATGAGAGAGACAAATCTCAGGGCTGGGCTGGTTTGCCCCAGTGAAAGTTTATTGATCCCTGCTTACAATAAATACCTGGACAGGATTAGTGCCGGGAGATGAGAGCGCAGCCCGGGAAGGGACATAAGTCACCGGGACCCCAGGGTGCGTGTGCCAAATAACCGTGTCACACTGCAGTGGCACTGCTGCCATAACTCTCCTAGGTGTGTGTGTGTGTGTGTGTGTGTTTATGAATGTGTGTGTATTTATGCAGGTGTATGCAGTGAGTGTATAAACGTACAGTTGTGTGTTTGGGTGTATGTGCGTTGGTACAGGTGTGTGTCTATGTGTGTTGATTTTTGTGTGCGTCTGTGTGTATATGCCAGTGAGTATTTATGCATATATGTCTGTGTGTCTTTGTGACTATGTATATATGCATATGTGAGTGACTATTTATATGTATGTGTGACTATGTATATTTTTTTGTATGTATATTGTGACAAACGGCTTACGTCGTTTGTCCGGGACTGTTTAGAACACGGTCTTTTAGGGTAGGTTAAATGATGAGGCGTCACGTACTGTTCCTTTAAACAGGCTATGCCTGGTTTATTCAGTCCCAGGCACTGAGACTGCCACAGTGCATACAACAGAAAACAGATCAAAACAAAAGCTGCTCACCTGAGCGATAACTTAACTTAGATATCCCTGACTCAGGGTTGGAAGTGGCTTTTCCACTTCCAACATCAAAACACGGTACTTTTGCAGTCTTACACAAATGAACAGAAAGATTGAACCTGTTTGGGGAAGAGGCTTCTCCCCTCTGTAGTTCAGCAGCCTTCCAGCCTCCTGGCTCTTGTGGGGAGACCAGAGCAAACAGGAAATCAGTCTTTCATACCTGATTCCTAATTAGCATGACAGGTGACAGAAATCAGGCAGCAGACAAACTCTGGTCTGGATCTCTCATCCCTCAGTTCCAGCGCTTGCCAAACTGTGGGATGGAGTGTATGTATTATAAGGCTGCACTCCCAGGCCAAACAGGATAGAAACTGTCTAGTATCCTGGGAGCCCTATATACGGAATTTATTACCATCCCCTGGTTTCTGTCACAATATACTGTGTGTGTGTATATACAGTGTGTGTATATATATATATATATATATATATATATATATATATATATATATATATATATATATATATGTATGTATGTAGAGGTATCAGTACCGTGTTAGCCGAGCTTCAATAATCAAAAAATAAATAGATGATACCGTTCTGTGGCTAACGAAATGCTTTTATTTGTGCGAGCTTTCGAGATACACTGATCTCTTCTTCCAGCGATGTTACAATGAATGAAGCAAGCAAAGGGTATACTTAAAAACAGTGTCTCTTGGAATGTTTTCTGTGCTCGTCCCTCCCCCGTGTGTGGATGTGATTTATGGCTAGAGGTGTTAAATGGTTCCTGAAAGTAAGTGATGTAAGAGTGTGTGTGTGTATCTGTGTGAATATAAATGAATGGAGAGCCCACAGTGTATACAGTTCTTTACAAAAGGTGTGTGTGGAGTGGGAGTAATATAAGTGGTGTGTGTAGGTGTGGCAATGTGAGAGATAGTAGCATAACTAAAAGTGTGTGTAGATACTATGTGGTCCCTATTGGTGTATAGGGATGGAAAAACAAGGAGTATTTGTACGTGTAAGAGACAGCTGTGTGTGCATACATAGAGCACAGTATGTACAGACATGGCCATATATATATATATATATATTTTTTTTTATATATATATATATAACAATTGGTTAACTGAGGAAGAAGTTCATAGGCAGCTTGAAAACATTTAAGGCACCTGGCCCCGATGGCATACATCCAAGAGTTCTCAAGGAGTTAAGTTCAGTAATAGCCAAACCATTACATTTAATATTCAAGGACTCCATTTCCATAGGCTCAGTACCACAAGATTGGGGTAAAGCAGATGTGGTGCCTATATTTAAAAAGGGAGCTAGATCACAACCAGGAAATTACAGACCTGTAAGCCTGACTTCAATAGTAGGGAAACTACTTGAAGGTTTAATACGGGATAATATTCAGGAATACCTAATGGAAAACAAAATTATTATTAATAGTCAGCATGGATTTATGAAGGATAGATCTTGCCAAACTAACCTTATTTGTTTCTTTGAGGAGGTAAGTAGGAATTTAGATCAGGGTAATGCAGTTGATGAGTAAATTTTGCAATGGCTTTTGATACGGTTCCACATGAGATAGGCGTACAAAATAAAGCAAATTGGACAATATATATATATATATATATATATATATATATATATATATATATATATGTGCACCTGGATTAGAAACTGGTTGAAGGGTTGTCATAAATTGAACTTTTTCAGGTTGGGCTAAGGTCGTGAGTGGAGTACCTCAGGGATCGGTACTGGGACCCCTGCTTTTTAACTTGTTTATTAATGACCTTGAGGTTGGCATCAAGAGCAAAGTCTCCATCTTTGCTGATGATACTAAATTGTGTAAGCAGGTAAATGGCAGATTATATATATAATAGAGATAAGTGTAAGGTTATGCATTTGAGAAGCAAGAATAAACAGGCAACTTATAAATTAAATGGGGATAAATTGGGGGAATCCATGATGGAGAAGGATTTAGGAGTGTTTGTAGACAGCAGGCTTAGTAATAGTGCCCAAAGTCATGCAGTAGCTGCAAAGGCAAACACGATTTTATCTCGCATTAAACGGGTAATGGATGGAAGGGAAGTAAACATAATTATGCCCCTTTACAAAGCATTAGTAAGACCACACCTTGAATATGGAGTACAATTTTGGGCACCTCTCCTTAGAAAAAACATTATGGAACTAGAGAGAGTGCAGAGAAGAGCCACCAAATTAATAAAGGGGATGGACAATCTGATTTATGACGAGAGGCTAGCTAAATTAGATGTATTTACATTAGAAAAGAGGCGTCTAAGAGGGGATATGATAACTATATACAAATATATTTAAAACCAGAGACAGAACATAAAACACAGACAGAGCTCAGTGCACATCCAGTGAAACTCATACACGGTACAGTGCCTAAATATATATGTATAGATATCTATTAAATAAAATGGTCTTTTAGTTTAACATTTTGGCCAAATTGTTGTAAGCCCCTGAGCCACTGCACGGCAGACCACATCTCAAGGATCCCTAACACTAATATAAATTCTTAATAACCTGTGCATTGCCAGGAAGAATTATTTATATACAAATATATTCGGGGACAGTACAGGGAGCTTTCAAAAGAACTATTCGTCCCAAGAGAAGTACAAAGGACTCAGAGGAATCCCTTAAGGTTGGAGGAAATGAGATTTCACCAGCAACAAAGGAAAGGGTTCTTTACAGTAAGGGCAGTTACAATGTGGGATTCATTACCCATGGAGACTGTGATGGCAGATACAATAGATTTGTTCAAAAAAAGGTTGGACGTCTTTTTAGAAAGGAAAGTTATACAGGGTTATACCAAATAAGTAAACATGGGAAGGATGTTGATCCAGGGAATAATCCGATTGCCAATTCTTGGAGTCAGGAAGGAATTTATTTTCACCTTATGAGATATCATTGGATGATATGTCACTGGGTTTTTTTGTTTGCCTTCCTCTGGCTCAATAAGGAAGTATAGATATAGGATAAAGTATCTCTTGTCTAAATTTAGCATAGGTTGAACTTGATGGACGTATGTCTTTTTTCAATCTCATCTACTATGTAACTATATATATATACATACACACAGTCATTTGAAAAAGAAAGTACACCCTCTTTGAATTCCATGGTTTTACATGACACAACATAATAACAATTAGCTGTTCCTCAGCAGGTCTTAAAATTAGGTAAATACAACCTCAGATGAACAACAACACATGACATATTACACAGTGTCATGATTTATTTAACAAAAATAAAGCCAAAATGGAGAAGCCATGTGTGAAAAACTAAGTACACCTTATGATTCAATAGCTTGTAGAACCACCTTTAGCAGCAATAACTTGAAGTAATCATTTTCTGTATGACTTTTTCAGTCTCTCACATCGTTGTGGAGGAATTTTGGCCCACTCTTCTTTACAACGTTGCTTCAGTTCATTGAGGTTTGTGGGCATTTGTTTATGCACAGCTCTCTTAAGGTCCCGCCACAGCATTTCAATCGGGTTGAGGTCTGGACTTTGACTGGGCCATTGTAACACCTTGATTCTTTTCTTTTTCAGTCATTCTTTTGTAGATTCGCTGGTGTGCTTGGGATCATTGTCCTGTTGCATGACCCAATTTCAGCCAAGCTTTAGCTGTCGGACAGATGGCCTCACATTTGACTCTACAATACTTTGGTATATAGAGGAGTTCATGGTCGACTCAATGACTGCAAGGTTCCCAGGTCCTGTGGCAGCAAAAACAAGCCCAAATCATCACCCCTCCACCACCGTGTTTGACAGTTGGTATGAGGTGTTGATATGCTGTGTTTGGTTTTCGCCAAACGTGGCGCTGTGCATTATGGCCAAACATCTCCATTTTGGTCACGTCTGTCCAAAGGACATTGTTCCAGAAGTCTTATGGTTTGTCCAGCTGCAACTTTGCAAACCTAAGCCGTGCTGCCATGTTCTTTTTAGAGAGAAGAGGCTTTCTCCTGGCAACCCTTCCAAACAAACCATACTTGTTCAGTCTTTTTCTAATTGTACTGTCATGAACTTTAACATTTAACATGCTAACTGAGGCCTGTAGTGTCTGAGATGTAACTCTTGTTTTTTTTGCAATTTCTCTGAGCATTGCACGGTCTGACCTTGGGGTGAATTTGCTGGGACGTCCACTTTTGGGAAGATTGGCAATTGTCTTGAATGTTTTCCACTTTTGAATAATCTTTCTCACTGTAGAATGATGGACTTTAAATTGTTTGGAAATTGCCTTATAACCCTTCCCAGATTGATGGGCAGCAACAATTGCTTCTCTAAGATCATTGCTGATGTCTTTCCTCCTTGGCATTGTGTTAACACACACCTGAATGCTCCAGGTCAGCAAACTGCTAAAACTTCGGCTTTTATAGAGGTGGTCACACTTGCTGATGATCAATTAATCAAGGGCGTTTGATTAGCAGCACCTGTCTGCTACTTAGCATCTTAATTTCTATGGAAGCAGTAAGGTTGTACTTAGTTTTTCACACATAGCTTCTCCATTTTGGCTTTATTTTTTGTTAAATAAATCATGACACGGTGTAATATGTCATGTGTTGTTGTTCATCTGAGGTTGTATTTACCTAATTTTAAGACCTGCTGAGGAACAGATGAGTGTTAGTCAGACAAAAACAGAAAAGCCAGCGCATCATACAAAATGACACAACATATAGTGCAATACCTCAGTGCTTATCTGCTCATGAAAGAAAGGGTCATTTAGGTGAGCGTTATTATGTCCTGATATGTAAAACCATAGAATTCTAAGAGGGTGTACTTTTTCACATGACTGTGTGTGTGTGTGTGTGTGTGTGTGTGTGTGTGTGTGTGTGTGTGTGTGTGTGTGTGTGTGTGTGTATATCTATATATATATCCATGCTCAGTCTCTCAGACCTGCTCAGGGTGCTGCGCCATGCAGGCTGGGCGTGGGTATGCAGATAGGATAGTGATGGGCGCCACAAACTTTTGTACTACAACAAGAGCTTTATTCACAGCCGTTTCTGAGGCTCACCATACGAGGACATACAGCACTTTAGACATATTAACTGGTGGCAAATCCTAACGTTACTCTGTGCTTCTTCCCCGGGCAGCTCTCACTCCTACGCTGGGGAGGTACTCATGCTTGTTTCCCTTAGTATTTATTAGATTGCCAATCTCCTGCATAGCATCAATAATGCCCATCTCAGGTGGGAATACACTCTGCTTTCTGGGATCAGTATCCACTTACTGTGTACTGCATACCTCGTCCATCCATATTGGGTCTGGAGTTTACTAAGGACCTTCTGGTTGGGCCGATACGATTAGGCCCTGGATCTACTGCTCTGAGAACTCACTGCTGAGCACACGCTCACTCCTCTTCCCGAATGAGAACAATCTTGGGCCATTACTATAGGCGCAAACTATATCGGCCACGTTCCTTCATTGAAAAGAATGGTAACAGGATACTCTTAATATACCTAACTAGACACTGAAATATAGTTACAGGACTCACGGTGAAGCCCCCTGCCAGAACTCCTAGAACAACCCAATGGAGATACCCTTCTATCTCCCTATGGTGACATCACTGGTCACAAGATGTCCTACATCACATGACGGGAAGAGCAATATCAGAGTGATCCCACCCAGTTAACCCATTAAGGCCATTAACCCCTTACACTAATTAGTAGTCCTGCTTGGGGAGACTACATATGTGTGTGTGTATGTATGTATATATATGTATGTGTGTGTATGTATATATATATACCCACACTGATGAGACCCATTAAGTTCGAAACGGCTGCCTGTGGGTGGGTTTACTAGCTATGCATCTTAACTCAAAGCTGTGAAATGCAGCAAGCATACGCTTACAGGGGACCATGTTATATGGTTTTGAAGCAAAAGGTGGCACTGTGTGCTCATTTGCATGTCATTTCCCAGAATCCCTTGCTGCAGTGGAAACACTGCTGGGCGATTAATGGTGAAAGGCGGGGTTGCAGACCTGTCTAACACATGTGAATGAGCATACAGTAATATTTTCATTTGCTATATATATATATATGCTCTGTCACTACACTTCCACCGCACATCTCAACCCTGCACAGTATACTGTGCTAAAGCGTGATACAGCTCCTCCTCTCCTGCACCACAGCCATGCTGACCCTCTGCTATTCCAGCACACGAACTGTGCTGTGCGTGTAGCACACAGGGTGCGGTGCGGTGCAGTGCAGTGATGAAGGGGTTACTCTGCTGTCTGCCACATGCTCTGCACATCTCCTGTCATCTCTCACCCACAAATTATCACTTGGTTTCCTAGCAACCGCCCGGCACAGAACTGGGGGGGGGGCGATGGGTGAGGGGAATGGCCTGCTAATGACTCAGACAAGGAAGGGGTTAATGGAGCGATACTCTGCAGGGCTCTTTACAGTGGGTGGATATCCTTGCAACGATTTCCCCTTTATTTCCTTATAGCGTAATACGGGGGTTCTCAACTCTAGTCCTCAAGCCCCCCTTCCCCCTCAACAGGTCAGGTTTTCAGAATATCCCTGCTTGAGCACAGGTGGCTCAATCAGTCCCTGCTTCAGCACAGGTGGCTCAATCAGAGGCTCAGTCTTTGACGGAGCCACTGATGGAGCCACCTGTGCTGAAGCTGGGATAATCCTGAAAACCTGACCTGTTGGGAGGTCTTGAGGACTGGGGTTCAGCGCCCCTGGCAAAATCCTTCGCAAATCAAGCACATAGAATATTCTCCCCCCTATTTGATTCCACTATCCTACAGTCATGCACAGTACCAGTTTGTGCCCCAATACCTGCTTGCCCCAGGCTGGCACTGCCCCCCTCCCTTTACCCTGCATGTGTGTGTATGACTGCAAGTCAGTGAGTTTGGATAGGATGGCTGCCTCTCCTCTCCTCCTCCTCTCCCTCCCGCCCTCTGCTGCTTCTGCATCCCACTCACATCATCCAGAGAGGAGAGAGGGAGAGAGAGCGGAGTCTGCAGTGCCAGGGAGAGAGGGCAGTGGGTATCACTAGAGGTGGGGGGTACACAGCCATCGGGACCGAACTTGGCGCTGGGTTCTGCAAGGTTGGGCGGGGGGAGGGTTTCATCCACCCAGACACTGCACAAACCAGAGGGGGAGAGAGGCAGAGACCAGAGAGAGAATTGGCTGGAGGTAAGAAGTCTACCTGTATATTATGGGGGGTGAGGGGGGCATGTGAGTCATCGAGACTGTCTCACTTATTGGGAGTCAGTGTCTAGAGGGAAAGGGGTTAATGGAGATGATCTGCCGGTCTTGATACCAAGAAGGGTTATTGGAGAGATGATCTGCAGGTCTCTGCACAAGGAAGGGTTAATGGAGATGATCTGCAGGTCTCTGCACAAGGAAGGGTTAATGGAGAGATGATCTGCAGGTCTCTGTACAAGGAAAGGTTAATGGAGATGATCTGCAGGTTTCTGTACAAGGAAGGGTTAATGGAGAGATGATCTGCAGGTCTCTGTACAAGGAAAGGTTAATGGAGATGATCTGCAGGTCTCTGCACAAGGAAGGGTTAATGGAGAGATGATCTGCAGGTCTCTGTACAAGGAAAGGTTAATGGAGATGATCTGCAGGTTTCTGTACAAGGAAGGGTTAATGGAGAGATGATCTGCAGGTCTCTGTACAAGGAAAGGTTAATGGAGATGATCTGCAGGTTTCTGTACAAGGAAGGGTGAATGGAGAGATGATCTGCAGGTCTCTGTACAAGGAAGGGTGAATGGAGAGATGATCTGCAGGTCTCTGTACAAGGAAGTGTTAATAGAGATAATATGCAGGTTTCTGTACAAGGAAGGGTTAATGGAGAGAGGATCTGCAGGTCTCTGTACAAGGAAGGGTTAATGAAGATGATCTGCGGGTCTGTGTACAAGGAAGGGTTAATGAAGATGATCTGCGGGTCTGTGTACAAGGAAGGGTTAATGAAGATGATCTGCGGGTCTGTGTACAAGGAAGGGTTAATGGAGAGAGGATCCACAAGTCTAGAAGAAAAGGGAATACAGAACGGTGCTCTGTACCTCTCTATATGGTTGGGGCTAATAGAGCAATGCTCTGCAAGTCTATATGCAAGAGGTTTTATTGTGTGATACTCTGCAGGTTTGTATAAGGGTGGATTTATGGAACGATGTGTTGAGGATCTGTTTGCAGGAAGGGGTTAATGGAGCAATAGGTTTGTGTGAATGAAGGAGATGATAGAACGATGCTCTGCATATGTGTCAGTTTCCTCACATAAAGGGTTAATGACTGGACCTTTTCAACAACACTGTGTGGTACTATCACCTGTCCTTATCTAACATCACATAATAGTCCTTTATTGGGACTTGTTATAACAGGACCACAAATTAGCACATTCCAGCTCCGTATCTGATGCAGATATGAGCTGTATGTATGTCATAGTCTGTGTGTATCTGTGAGCTGTGTGTGTGTATCTGTGAGCTATATGTCTCTGTGTATCTGTGAGGTGTGTGTGTGTGTGTGTGTGTGTGTAATGGTCTGTGTGTGTATCTGTGAGCTGCATGTGTGTAATGGTGTGTGTATCTGTGAGCTGTGTGTGTGTGATGGTCTGTGTGAGTATCTGTGAGCTGTGTGTGTAATGGTTTGTGTGAGTGTATCTGTGAGCTGTGTGTGTGTGATGGTCTGTATGTGTATCTGTGAGCTATATGAGTGTAATGGTCTGTGTGTGTATCTGTGAGCTGTGTGTGTGTAATGGTCTGTGTATGTATCTGTGAGCTGTATGTGTGTAATGGTCTGTGTTTGTTTGTGTGCGTGTGTGTGTAATGGTCTGTGTGTGTATCTATGAGCTGTATGTGTGTAATGGTCTGTGTGTGTATCTGTGAGCTGTGTGTGTGTATTGGTCCGTATGTGTATCTGTGAGCTGTGTGTGACCTGTCTTTGGGTGTATCTGTGAGCTGTGTGTGTGTAATGGTTTGTGTGTGTATCTGTGAGCTGTGTGTGTGTGTATTGGTCCGTGTGTGTTTCTGTGACCTGTCTTTGTGTGTAATGGTTTGTGTGTGTATCTGTGAGCTGTGTGTGTATTGGTCCGTGTTTGTATCTGTGAGCTGTACGTGTGTGTAATGGTCTGTGTGTGTATCTGTGAGCTGTACGTGTGTGTATCTGTGAGCTGTACGTGTGTGTAATGGTCTGTGTGTGTATCTGTGAGCTGTACGTGTGTGTATCTGTGAGCTGTACGTGTGTGTATCTGTGAGCTGTACGTGTGTGTATTGGTCCCTGTGTGTGTATCTGTGAGCTGTGTGTGTAATGGTCTGTATGTGTATCTGTGAGCTGTGTGTGTAATGGTCTGTGTGTGTATCTGTGAGCTGTGTGTGTAATGGTCTGTATGTGTATCTGTGAGCTGTGTGTGTGTGTAATGGTCTGTGCGTGTATCTGTGAGCTGTGTGTGTAATGGTCTGTATGTGTATCTGTGAGCTGTGTGTGTAATGGTCTGTGTGTGTATCTGTGAGCTGTGTGTGTAATGGTCTGTGTGTGTATCTGTGAGCTGTACGTGTGTGTAATGGTCTGTGCGTGTATCTGTGAGCTGTACGTGTGTGTATCTGTGAGCTGTACGTGTGTGTAATGGTCTGTGCGTGTATCTGTGAGCTGTATGTGTGTGTATCTGTGAGCTGTATGTGTGTGTATCTGTGAGCTGTACGTGTGTGTATCTGTGAGCTGTATGTGTGTGTATCTGTGAGCTGTACGTGTGTGTATCTGTGAGCTGTACGTGTGTGTATATGTGAGCTGTATGTGTGTGTATCTGTGAGCTGTACGTGTGTGTATCTGTGAGCTGTATGTGTGTGTATCTGTGAGCTGTACGTGTAATGCTGTGAGTTTGTATGTGTGTGTATCTGTGAGCTGTACGTGTGTGTATCTGTGAGCTGTATGTGTGTGTATCTGTGAGCTGTATGTGTGTGTATCTGTGAGCTGTACGTGTGTGTATCTGTGAGCTGTATGTGTGTGTATCTGTGAGCTGTATGTGTGTGTATCTGTGAGCTGTACGTGTGTGTATCTGTGAGCTGTATGTGTGTGTATCTGTGAGCTGTACGTGTGTGTATCTGTGAGCTGTACGTGTGTGTATCTGTGAGCTGTACGTGTGTGTATCTGTGAGCTGTACGTGTGTGTATCTGTGAGCTGTACGTGTGTGTATCTGTGAGCTGTACGTGTAATGCTGTGAGTTTGTATGTGTGTGTATCTGTGAGCTGTACGTGTGTGTATCTGTGAGCTGTATGTGTGTGTATCTGTGAGCTGTACGTGTAATGCTGTGAGTTTGTATGTGTGTGTATCTGTGAGCTGTACGTGTGTGTATCTGTGAGCTGTACGTGTGTGTATCTGTGAGCTGTACGTGGTGTGTATCTGTGAGCTGTACGTGTGTGTATCTGTGAGCTGTACGTGGTGTGTATCTGTGAGCTGTACGTGTGTGTATCTGTGAGCTGTATGTGTAATGCTGTGAGTTTGTATGTGTGTAATGGTCTGTGCGTGTATCTGAGAGCTGTGTATGTGTATCTGTGAGCTGTATGTGTGTGTATCTGTGAGCTGTATGTGTGTGTATCTGTGAGCTGTACGTGTGTGTATCTGTGAGCTGTATGTGTGTGTATCTGTGAGCTGTATGTGTGTGTATCTGTGAGCTGTATGTGTGTGTATCTGTGAGCTGTATGTGTGTGTATCTGTGAGCTGTACGTGTGTGTATCTGTGAGCTGTACGTGGTGTGTATCTGTGAGCTGTACGTGTGTGTATCTGTGAGCTGTACGTGTGTGTATCTGTGAGCTGTACGTGTGTGTATATGTGAGCTGTATGTGTAATGCTGTGAGTTTGTATGTGTGTAATGGTCTGTGCGTGTATCTGAGAGCTGTGTATGTGTATCTGTGAGCTGTACGTGTGTGTAATGGTCTGTGTGTGTATATGTGAGCTATACGTGTGTGTATATGTGAGCTGTACGTGTGTGTATCTGTGAGCTGTACGTGTGTGTATCTGTGAGTTGTACGTGTGTGTATCTGTGAGCTGTATGTGTGTAATGCTGTGTGTTTGTATGTGTGTAATGGTCTGTGCGTGTATCTGTGAGCTGTGTGTGTAATGGTCTGTATGTGTATCTGTGAGCTGTACGTGTGTGTATCTGTGAGCTGTATGTGTAATGGTCTGTGTGTTTATCTGTGAGCTGTACGTGTGTGTAATGGTCTGTGTGTTTATCTGTGAGCTGTACGTGTGTGTAATGGTCTGTGTGTGTATCTGTGAGCTGTGTGTGTAATGGTCTGTGTGTTTATCTGTGAGCTGTACGTGTGTGTATCTGTGAGCTGTACGGGTGTATAGCTGCGTGTAATGCTATGTGTGTGTGTGTGTGTGTGTGTGTGTGTGTGTGTGTGTGTGTGTGTGTGTGTGTGTGTGTGTGTGTGTGTGTGTGTGTGTGTGAGCTGTACAGGTGTAATGGTCTATGTGTGTATCTGTGAGCTGTATGTGTGTGTATCTGTGAGCTGTACGTGTGTGTATCTGTGAGCTGTACGTGTGTGTATCTGTGAGCTGTACGTGTGTGTATCTGTGAGCTGTATGTGTGTGTATCTGTGAGCTGTACGTGTGTGTATCTGTGAGCTGTACGTGTGTGTATCTGTGAGCTGTACGTGTGTGTATCTGTGAGCTGTACGTGTGTGTATCTGTGAGCTGTATGTGTGTGTATCTGTGAGCTGTACGTGTAATGCTGTGAGTTTGTATGTGTGTGTATCTGTGAGCTGTACGTGTGTGTATCTGTGAGCTGTATGTGTGTGTATCTGTGAGCTGTACGTGTGTGTATCTGTGAGCTGTATGTGTGTGTATCTGTGAGCTGTACGTGTGTGTATCTGTGAGCTGTACGTGTGTGTATATGTGAGCTGTATGTGTGTGTATCTGTGAGCTGTACGTGTGTGTATCTGTGAGCTGTATGTGTGTGTATCTGTGAGCTGTACGTGTAATGCTGTGAGTTTGTATGTGTGTGTATCTGTGAGCTGTATGTGTGTGTATCTGTGAGCTGTACGTGTGTGTATCTGTGAGCTGTACGTGTGTGTATCTGTGAGCTGTACGTGTGTGTATCTGTGAGCTGTATGTGTGTGTATCTGTGAGCTGTACGTGTGTGTATCTGTGAGCTGTACGTGTGTGTATCTGTGAGCTGTACGTGTGTGTATCTGTGAGCTGTACGTGTGTGTATCTGTGAGCTGTACGTGTGTGTAATGGTCTGTGTGTGTATCTGTGAGCTGTACGTGTGTGTAATGGTCTGTGTGTGTATCTGTGAGCTGTGTGTGTAATGGTCTGTGCGTGTATCTGTGAGCTGTGTGTGTAATGGTCTGTGTGTTTATCTGTGAGCTGTGTGTGTAATGGTCTGTGTGTTTATCTGTGAGCTGTGTGTGTAATGGTCTGTGTGTTTATCTGTGAGCTGTGTGTGTAATGGTCTGTGTGTTTATCTGTGAGCTGTGTGTGTAATGGTCTGTGTGTTTATCTGTGAGCTGTACGTGTGTGTAATGGTCTGTGTGTTTATCTGTGAGCTGTACGTGTGTGTATCTGTGAGCTGTACGGGTGTATAGCTGCGTGTAATGCTATGTGTGTGTGTGTGTGTGTGTGTGTGTGTGTGTGTGTGTGTGTGTGTGTGTGTGTGTGTGTGTGTGTGTGTGTGTGTGTGTGTGTGTGTGAGCTGTACAGGTGTAATGGTCTGTGTGTGTATCTGTGAGCTGTACGTGTGTGTATCTGTGAGCTGTACGTGTAATGCTGTGAGTTTGTATGTGTGTGTATCTGTGAGCTGTACGTGTGTGTATCTGTGAGCTGTACGTGTGTGTATCTGTGAGCTGTATGTGTGTGTATCTGTGAGCTGTACGTGTAATGCTGTGAGTTTGTATGTGTGTGTATCTGTGAGCTGTACGTGTGTGTATCTGTGAGCTGTACGTGTGTGTATCTGTGAGCTGTATGTGTGTGTATCTGTGAGCTGTACGTGTAATGCTGTGAGTTTGTATGTGTGTGTATCTGTGAGCTGTACGTGTGTGTATCTGTGAGCTGTACGTGTGTGTATCTGTGAGCTGTACGTGTGTGTATCTGTGAGCTGTACGTGGTGTGTATCTGTGAGCTGTACGTGTGTGTATCTGTGAGCTGTATGTGTGTGTATCTGTGAGCTGTATGTGTGTGTATCTGTGAGCTGTATGTGTGTGTATCTGTGAGCTGTATGTGTGTGTATCTGTGAGCTGTATGTGTGTGTATCTGTGAGCTGTATGTGTGTGTATCTGTGAGCTGTACGTGTGTGTATCTGTGAGCTGTATGTGTGTGTATCTGTGAGCTGTACGTGTAATGCTGTGAGTTTGTATGTGTGTGTATCTGTGAGCTGTATGTGTGTGTATCTGTGAGCTGTACGTGTGTGTATCTGTGAGCTGTACGTGTGTGTATCTGTGAGCTGTACGTGTGTGTATCTGTGAGCTGTATGTGTGTGTATCTGTGAGCTGTACGTGTGTGTATCTGTGAGCTGTACGTGTGTGTATCTGTGAGCTGTACGTGTGTGTATCTGTGAGCTGTACGTGTGTGTATCTGTGAGCTGTACGTGTGTGTAATGGTCTGTGTGTGTATCTGTGAGCTGTACGTGTGTGTAATGGTCTGTGTGTGTATCTGTGAGCTGTGTGTGTAATGGTCTGTGCGTGTATCTGTGAGCTGTGTGTGTAATGGTCTGTGTGTTTATCTGTGAGCTGTGTGTGTAATGGTCTGTGTGTTTATCTGTGAGCTGTGTGTGTAATGGTCTGTGTGTTTATCTGTGAGCTGTGTGTGTAATGGTCTGTGTGTTTATCTGTGAGCTGTGTGTGTAATGGTCTGTGTGTTTATCTGTGAGCTGTACGTGTGTGTAATGGTCTGTGTGTTTATCTGTGAGCTGTACGTGTGTGTATCTGTGAGCTGTACGGGTGTATAGCTGCGTGTAATGCTATGTGTGTGTGTGTGTGTGTGTGTGTGTGTGTGTGTGTGTGTGTGTGTGTGTGTGTGTGTGTGTGTGTGTGTGTGTGTGTGTGTGTGTGTGTGTGTGTGTGTGTGAGCTGTACAGGTGTAATGGTCTATGTGTGTATCTGTGAGCTGTATGTGTGTGTATCTGTGAGCTGTACGTGTGTGTATCTGTGAGCTGTACGTGTAATGCTGTGAGTTTGTATGTGTGTGTATCTGTGAGCTGTACGTGTGTGTATCTGTGAGCTGTACGTGTGTGTATCTGTGAGCTGTACGTGTGTGTATCTGTGAGCTGTATGTGTGTGTATCTGTGAGCTGTACGTGTAATGCTGTGAGTTTGTATGTGTGTGTATCTGTGAGCTGTACGTGTGTGTATCTGTGAGCTGTACGTGTGTGTATCTGTGAGCTGTACGTGTGTGTATCTGTGAGCTGTATGTGTGTGTATCTGTGAGCTGTACGTGGTGTGTATCTGTGAGCTGTACGTGTGTGTATCTGTGAGCTGTATGTGTAATGCTGTGAGTTTGTATGTGTGTGTATCTGTGAGCTGTATGTGTGTGTATCTGTGAGCTGTATGTGTGTGTATCTGTGAGCTGTACGTGTGTGTATCTGTGAGCTGTATGTGTGTGTATCTGTGAGCTGTACGTGTGTGTATCTGTGAGCTGTATGTGTGTGTATCTGTGAGCTGTACGTGTGTGTATCTGTGAGCTGTACGTGTGTGTATCTGTGAGCTGTACGTGTAATGCTGTGAGTTTGTATGTGTGTGTATCTGTGAGCTGTACGTGTGTGTATCTGTGAGCTGTACGTGTGTGTATCTGTGAGCTGTATGTGTGTGTATCTGTGAGCTGTACGTGTAATGCTGTGAGTTTGTATGTGTGTGTATCTGTGAGCTGTATGTGTGTGTATCTGTGAGCTGTACGTGTGTGTATCTGTGAGCTGTACGTGGTGTGTATCTGTGAGCTGTACGTGTGTGTATCTGTGAGCTGTATGTGTGTGTATCTGTGAGCTGTACGTGTAATGCTGTGAGTTTGTATGTGTGTGTATCTGTGAGCTGTACGTGTGTGTATCTGTGAGCTGTATGTGTGTGTATCTGTGAGCTGTACGTGTGTGTATCTGTGAGCTGTATGTGTGTGTATCTGTGAGCTGTACGTGTAATGCTGTGAGTTTGTATGTGTGTGTATCTGTGAGCTGTACGTGTGTGTATCTGTGAGCTGTATGTGTGTGTATCTGTGAGCTGTATGTGTGTGTATCTGTGAGCTGTATGTGTGTGTATCTGTGAGCTGTATGTGTGTGTATCTGTGAGCTGTACGTGTAATGCTGTGAGTTTGTATGTGTGTGTATCTGTGAGCTGTACGTGTGTGTATCTGTGAGCTGTATGTGTGTGTATCTGTGAGCTGTACGTGTAATGCTGTGAGTTTGTATGTGTGTGTATCTGTGAGCTGTACGTGTGTGTATCTGTGAGCTGTACGTGTGTGTATCTGTGAGCTGTATGTGTGTGTATCTGTGAGCTGTATGTGTGTGTATCTGTGAGCTGTACGTGTGTGTATCTGTGAGCTGTACGTGGTGTGTATCTGTGAGCTGTACGTGTGTGTATCTGTGAGCTGTACGTGTGTGTATCTGTGAGCTGTATGTGTGTGTATCTGTGAGCTGTATGTGTAATGCTGTGAGTTTGTATGTGTGTAATGGTCTGTGCGTGTATCTGAGAGCTGTGTATGTGTATCTGTGAGCTGTATGTGTGTGTATCTGTGAGCTGTATGTGTGTGTATCTGTGAGCTGTACGTGTGTGTATCTGTGAGCTGTATGTGTGTGTATCTGTGAGCTGTATGTGTGTGTATCTGTGAGCTGTATGTGTGTGTATCTGTGAGCTGTACGTGTGTGTATCTGTGAGCTGTACGTGGTGTGTATCTGTGAGCTGTACGTGTGTGTATCTGTGAGCTGTACGTGTGTGTATCTGTGAGCTGTACGTGTGTGTATATGTGAGCTGTATGTGTAATGCTGTGAGTTTGTATGTGTGTAATGGTCTGTGCGTGTATCTGAGAGCTGTGTATGTGTATCTGTGAGCTGTACGTGTGTGTAATGGTCTGTATGTGTATCTGTGAGCTGTACGTGTGTGTATCTGTGAGCTGTACGTGTGTGTATCTGTGAGCTGTACGTGTGTGTATCTGTGAGTTGTACGTGTGTGTATCTGTGAGCTGTATGTGTGTAATGCTGTGAGTTTGTATGTGTGTAATGGTCTGTGCGTGTATCTGTGAGCTGTGTGTGTAATGGTCTGTGTGTGTATCTGTGAGCTGTATGTGTGTAATGCTGTGAGTTTGTATGTGTGTAATGGTCTGTGCGTGTATCTGTGAGCTGTGTGTGTAATGGTCTGTATGTGTATCTGTGAGCTGTGTGTGTAATGGTCTGTATGTGTATCTGTGAGCTGTACGTGTGTGTATCTGTGAGCTGTATGTGTAATGGTCTGTGTGTTTATCTGTGAGCTGTACGTGTGTGTAATGGTCTGTGTGTTTATCTGTGAGCTGTACGTGTGTGTAATGGTCTGTGTGTGTATCTGTGAGCTGTGTGTGTAATGGTCTGTGCGTGTATCTGTGAGCTGTGTGTGTAATGGTCTGTGTGTTTATCTGTGAGCTGTACGTGTGTGTAATGGTCTGTGTGTTTATCTGTGAGCTGTACGTGTGTGTATCTGTGAGCTGTACGGGTGTATAGCTGCGTGTAATGCTATGTGTGTGTGTGTGTGTGTGTGTGTGTGTGTGTGTGTGTGTGTGTGTGTGTGTGTGTGTGTGTGTGTGTGTGTGTGTGTGAGCTGTACAGGTGTAATGGTCTATGTGTGTATCTGTGAGCTGTATGTGTGTATAGCTGTGTGTAATAGTCTGTGAGCTGTATGTGTGTATAGCTGTGTGTAATGCTGTGTGTGTGTGTGTGTGTGTGTGTGTGTGTGTGTGTGTGTGTGTGTGTGTGTGTTTATCTGTGAGCTGTATGTGTGTGTATCTGTGAGCTGTATGTGTGTGTATCTGTGAGCTGTATGTGTGTGTATCTGTGAGCTGTATGTGTGTGTATCTGTGAGCTGTATGTGTGTGTATCTGTGAGCTGTATGTGTGTGTATCTGTGAGCTGTACGTGTGTGTATCTGTGAGCTGTACGTGTGTGTATCTGTGAGCTGTACGTGTGTGTATCTGTGAGCTGTACGTGTGTGTATCTGTGAGCTGTATGTGTGTGTATCTGTGAGCTGTACGTGTGTGTATCTGTGAGCTGTATGTGTAATGGTCTGTGTGTGTATCTGTGAGCTGTACGTGCGTGTATCTGTGAGCTGTGTGTGACCTGTCCATGCGTGTATCTGTGAGCCGTACGGGTGTATAGCTGCGTGTAATGCTGTGTGTGTGTGTGTGTGTGGTGTAATGGTCTATGTGTGTATCTGTGAGCTGTACAGTATGTGTGTATAGCTGTGTGTAATAGTCTGTGAGCTGTATGTGTGTAATGCTGTGAGTTTGTGTGTGTGTGTGTGTGTGTATCTGTGTATTACGTGTGTAATGATCTGTATGTGTATCTGTAAGCTTTTTATGTGGATAGCTGTGTGTAGCTGGGAGTTTGTGTGTGTGTGTAGCTGTGAGCTGTGTGTGAAGCTGTGTGTGTTGTGTATGCTGTGGTGGGTGTGCTATGTGTGAAACTGTATGTTTGTGTGTGTGATAATGTGTCTGTATATGTGTGTAGTGTTAAATATGTTTACCTTAATATGTCAATGTGTGTTTCCACTGCATGTTAGTAGTGTGTGTTATATTATTGTGTGGGATCTGTGTGTGCTGTATGCAGATTGTATGTTTGTGTGAATCCTGTTTAGTGTGTCCTACGCATCAATATGTGTCTAAGGTGAGTGCACGTGTTGCGTGTAGTATGATGCACACCACGTTAGCGCTGTATGTATATGACGCAGCGTGGGACATCATGTTACAGGCCTCTCTGGCAAAGAAAGGGTTAAAAGCAGCAGTTTGCCATTCAGGATTTGAAAACTTTCCATACAAAGTAGTGCTGAGTATGACCACACATTTCCAACAGCCTGAGGAATGTGCTCTTTGGTGGAGAGCAATGAGAAATATTTCCTAGAGGTACTCTGCATCAATATATAGCCTGCGGTGCATTATTGCCAGAGCAGTGACACAAAGATCCCTATTAGACCTTGAAGTTTATTTCATATTTAGGATCTTTCAATTCCCTTACTGTTTCAGCCCGTACGCCACGGGCGGCCCGCTCCTGTCCTCAAGGACAAACAACAGGTCAGGTTTTCAGGATATCCCTGCTTCAGCACAGGTGATGCAGTCGAAGACTGAGCCACTGATTGAGCCACCTGTGCTGAAGCAGGGATATCCTGAAAACCTGACCTGTTGGTGGCCTTCGAGTCACCTGCTGAAACAGGGATATCCTGAAAACCTGACCTGTTGGTGGTCCTTGAGGACTGGAGTTGAACAGCCATGCTTTTAGATGCTGTGTTCTCTATTTTGGCCACCGGTGCTGGGAGACTATTCCCTGAAAGCACCACTCATTTTCCCAGTGCCTCTCACCCACTAGTTTCAGAGTATTGCCTCGCTCTAAAATATGCTCCCCTCCTGCACCTCTGAAACCCAGGGTGTGTTTGAACAGTTCTCGTCATGTATTTTTATGTAAATATATTATATTCTCCCCAAATATACATTGTTTTGAACTCCTGCTCTTCAGAATATAGGATATAATACAATATATATATATATATATATATATATATATATATATATATATATATATATATATGCCTGGCTGGCTGGCAGTGTTGGCTCCATGCCCCTCCAGGCCTCATCAGATGGCTGTTTCCATGGAGACGGCACATTTTCTATCACAGATATACCAGTGATAGGTCTGATGCTTCCTCACTTCTATGTGAGACTCACTGAGCACAAGATGGAGCCCGCCCTCATCCTCTCTCCATCACTCATTCCAATCCCTCGGTCTCTCTCTCACCATCACTATCATACACTGCTTGCTCCCCTCCCTCTCTCTCCCCATTACTGTCACACTCTGCACCCCTTCTCTCTGTCTCGCCATCACGGTCACTGATCCCTCTCTCTCTCTCCATCACTGTCACACTGCTCTCTCTCTCCATCACTGTCACACTGCTCTCTCTCCCCATCACTGTCACACTGCTCTCTCTCTCCATCACGGTCACTCTGATCCCTCTCTCTCTCTCTCTCCATCACTGCCACACTGCTCTCTCTCTCTCTCCATCACTGTCACTCTGCTCTCTCTCTCTCTCTCTCCATCACTTCTCTCTCTCTCTCCATCACTGTCACTCTGCTCTCTCTCTCTCGCTGTCACTCTCTCCCCATCATTGTCACTCTGCTCTCTCTCTCTCCCCATTACTGTCACACTGCGCTCTCTCTCTCTCCATCACGGTCACTCTGATCCCTCTCTCTCTCTCTCCATCACTGCCACACTGCTCTCTGTCTCTCCATCACTGTCACTCTGCTCTCTCTCTCGCTGTCACTCTCTCCCCATCACTGTCACTCTGCTCTCTCTCTCTCCCCATTACTGTCACACTGCTCTCTCTCTCTCTCTCCATCACTGTCACTCTGCTCCCTCTCACTCGCTCCATCACTGTCACTCTGCTCCCTCTCTCTCCCCATTACTCTCTCACACATACACACACTCTCTCTCAATCACTGTCACTCTCTGCTTCCTCTCTCTCCCCATCACTGTCACACTCTGCTCTCTCTCTCTCTCCATCACTGTCACACTGCTCCCTCTCTCTCCCCATCACTGTCACACTCTGCTCTCTCTCTCTCTCTCTCTCCATCACTGTCACACTCTGCTCCCTCTCTCTCTCCCCATCACTGTCACACTCTGCTCCCTCTCTCTCTCCCCCATCACTGTCACACTCTGCTCCCTCTCTCTCTCTCCATCACTGTCACACTCATCGCCCTCTCTCTCCCCATCACTGTCACACTCTGCTCCCTCTCTCCCCATCACTATCACACTCTGCTCCCTCTCTCTCTTTCCATCATCACTCTCTCTCCTGCTCCTTCTCTCTCTCTCCCCATCACTATCACATTCTGCTCCCTCTCTCCATCGTCACACTCTGCTCCCTCTCTCTTTCCATCATCACTGTCACTCTGCTCCCTCTCTCCATCACTGTCACTCTGCTCCCTCTCCCCATGACTAAAACTCTGCTCCTTATCTCTTTCCATCATCACTGTCACTCTGCTCCTTATCTCTCTTTCCATCATCACTGTCACTCTACTCCTTCTCGCCATCACTGTCACACTCTGCTCCCTCGCTCTCCATCACTGTCACACTTTGATCCCTCTCTCTCCCCCATCACTGTCACACTCTTCTCCCTCTCTCCCCATCACTATCACTCTTCTCCCTCTCTCTCCCCATTACTATCACACTCTGCTCCTTCTCTCTCTCCCCATCACTGTCACATTCTGCTCTCTTTCTCTCCATCGTCACACTCTGCTCTCTCTCTCTCTTTCAATCATCACTGTCACACTCTGCTCCCTCGCTCTCCATCACTGTCACACTTTGCTCCATCTCTCTCACAAATCACTGTCACACTCTGCTCCATCTCTCTCTTCTCATCACTGTCACACTCTGCTCTCTCTCTCTCTCTCTCTCTTCTCATCACTGTCACACTCTGCTCTCTCGCTCTCCATCACTGTCACACTTTGCTCCCTAACTCTCCCCATCTCTGTCACACTTTGCTCCCTAACTCTCCCCATCTCTGTCACACTTTGCTCCCTAACTCTCCCCATCACTGTCACACTTTGCTCCCTCGCTCATGCTCTCTCTCTCCCCCCCCATCACTGTCACACTGCTCACTCTCTCTCTCCCGCCATTGCTGTCACACTCTGCTCCCCATTACCCTCTCCCATTAGCCTGTCTGACTCCATCTTTCTCTCTGCTCCTGCATCACACTCTGCTCCCTCCTCTTTCTCTCCATCACTGTCACCCTCTAGTCCTCTCTCATTAGTCTATCTTCCTCCCTCTCTCTCCAACCTCCCTTCCTTTGCCTGCACTCAGTCTCTGCTTCCTTCTCTCTCGTTCTCTCTATTACACCAGGCTGTCTTCTCCCCTCCCCCTCCCCCCCCCCCACATCAGGGTCTCTGAACCCTATCGCCTCCTTTCATCATTCTCTCTACGCTCCATTCCTCTTCCTTATTTATTCCTCTCCCCGCAATCTCTTTCATATTTCCTCCTATCTCACCTCTCTTTCTCCCACCATCTATTTTCCTTCTCTCCACCCTTCCTCTCCTTTCTTTCTTCTTCTCTCTCTCACGCACACACCTTTTTCCCTTTATCCCCGTTCATTTCTATCTCTCCTTTCCCCCCTTCTCTATGTATGCCTCCACCTCTCACACCTCCCTCCCACCTCCTCACACACCACACTTTCCCCCTGTATCCCCTCTCCTTTCTCTCCCCCTCTCTTCTCTCCCCTGCTCAGATATTTGGCTGTGCGGCTCCAACTCCATCATTCCCTGGTATTAAGTGCTGATACTGACACTGCAGGGGTTATAAATTACCTCTGCTCTGTGGTTCAGTCTGAGTAGGGAGGAGGGGGGCGTCTCCATGCAGATCCCTGTCTCAGACACTTTCTGCTGTCATTCGGGGGTCTCCACCTCCGACTGTGACACAGATGAGATGGGAGAAGGTGGGACGCCTGTCACTGTCTTTCCTGTAGTGTGTAATACTACATTACCCCGTTAAAAGACCATCTTATTGCAGACAAAATGGCTGACCAGTGTGTTTCTGTGTAACCCCGTGTAAGACAGTTTATTCCCTCATGCACATGTCATGTAATGTATTCGTGTGGCTCCTTCGTGTGCTGGGCCGGTAGTTCACTTAGCACACACAGGAATCCGGGCCTGCTATCCACAGGTGGGGCTGGGCGAGGTGCTTGGGACACTAGGAGAGGGGGAGGGGTGTTTACTCAGGTCTGGGGAACATGGACTGCAAAAGCCGAGCCATTGTTTAGCCCAGACTGAGGCATCTATCCCTGCAGGAAGTATCAGGCTAACTGGAAACTGAGCTCTGGGTCTTAGCCCCAACCAACTCAGTTCCCATTGGTCAGTTTGAATTGCCCACTCTCTGTAAGTGAACCTCCATGGGCTTTCCTAAAGCACTGTCACCTCCCAGTGCCCTGATTGGCCCATCACAGGTGAGCCCTCCCTCTGTGATTGGCCCACGTAGCTTCCGTGGTCAGATTGGTCGGCACCTGGTCCTCCATGGTTTCAGATGGAGGCCGGGAAACTGTGTAACCCCTCTGCTTTTAGCTCTCAGACTTACATCGCTGAGGCGGGGGCCTGAGCCCCTATTTCTTTACTGAGCCACACGTGGCCTACGGTCAGATGGCAGGAATAATACACAGTATGGGTAATTCACTTAGTTTATTATACTCTTATTAAACTCCGGCACCTTGCTCTCCTCAGCAGAGAATCACTGTACACACTGAACAACACAACCCCCTAATAGAGCAGTGTGGGAGTGAGTCGGTGTCAGTGGTGTAGCAGCCACCATGTCCTGGGTATGTTGGCTTCTGATGGCGCCGGCACAGCGTGGCAGCTCGTGTTGTACTACATTTTTGCTGGCCTGTTTTTCAAAAAAGGCGCTTTGGTACCACTGTTTCTTTATAGCCGGTGAGGGTCCCCTCCAGCGCAGCGTGATCTCTTGTCCACCCTGGAACTGTAGCTCTCTGCTCCGGTCACCACACATGTCCACTCTCTCTGCAGACCTCAAACTAGTCCGGACAGATCTAATCTGACATGGCTGCCTTTCCTTTTCTTAAAGGCTCCTCTCCCTCATAGTCCCTCCTCTCTCACAGCCGTTATTATTGGCTGCTTCGCACGTCCATCACAGTCACGTTGGAGAGGAACCTGCCAGAGGGCAGTGTTACAGTATGTCAGCTTACACACACAGGGGATTGCACCTGTAAACCCCTGCCGATCACAGTTAGATTACATCCAGTCTCTCAGACTGGGAGACAGCTGGTGTGTTACTCCGAGGTTTTTGCCGGAGACACACAGATCCAGATTGAGGCTCGGTTGTCTAGACGAGCAGGACTTTTAAACTTTTTCTAGGACACAATTAGCACCCCTACGGTACTGTGGTAGCGAGCTAGGATTCCCCCCGTAACACCTGTTGTGGCGAGTGTAACCCTAAAGCTGTGTATTGTGTTGCTCCTGTTGACTCTGGCCGAAGATAAACTTGTTTTATTGAACTCCGTCCTGTCCGGCGTTTGCGATCCAGTGTAAATTGTCCTGGTCTACCGTGACAATGGTGAAAATATGTTTTCAAAAGTATGGGTTGAAGAAGGGCCCAGTTCATATACTTGCACTGGGGCCCACAATTGACATGTTCCGCCACTGGGTGGTGATGCCACTTTTTAGATATAAGCCTCCTTGTCCGGCTCTTAAGGAGTTTACATCAGTGGACTATTTACATGGCTTTGCTCTGTCTCTCATACCTAGTGAGGATGGTGGAACCGCGCAGGCTGGGTGTAGATATACAGATAGAATAAGGATGGGCGCCAGGAACTTTTATAGTACAAACAGGAGCTTTATTGACAGCCTTTGGTAATGCTCTTTCACATCAAGACATTTGTTACTATATACACTTTAACTGGTGAACAACCATGTTTGTACTCTTTAGTTCTTCCCTAAATAATCCTTACTCTCTCATGCTAGGGAGGTACTTAGACGTGTTGCTGTTACTGTCATCTTACAGTACGTGGCCATCTTCTGCGTAGCGTCCATAACTCTCCATCAATTGGGCCCCATCTTGGGCTACCCTCACTATCTTGAACCGTTGGATCATTATCCCGTGTAGGGTACTGCGTGCCACTTTTAGACACTCTGAGTTTCTGAGTTAACAGTGGGCCTCTTAGCAGGGCCAATCCGACTAGGTCCCAGGGCTACTATTTGGGTAACCCATATAGGACATAGGCTTCCTCTTTGTGAGCCTGTAACCTTCTGTAGTACCATGGCTACGGACGATAACTGGACGGGGCACTTTCCCTCACTACAAAATAACAAACAGGGACAGTATCACTATACATAAACTATACACTTAAACGTATTTACATTCACAACAGTGAGGCCCCTCCAAACTGTCACTCCCAGGGACATCATTTCTAGAACCTTACAACATATACCCTGACTGTGATGTCACTGGTCACCATGCATACAGTGGTAGTGGCTTCTTTCGTGCTGTCACTATACCATGCGATGATAGAGGGGCGATCCCCTGCCTGAACCCCCACAGTCAACCCCTTCAGGCCGTTAACCCCTTAACAGACACAGTAGTCCCAAATGGGATCATTGGTAAGACCTCGCCTAGAGTAGTCCTCTGTTCTGGAGACCATATCTCCGGAAGGACAGAAAGGAATAGACAGTGTGCAGCGTGGGGGAGGGTGGAGGCAATGAATATATTCCACTAAGTGACAAATAATAAATCCCATTTAAAAGATGAAGTAAGATACCAGCTCTCAAACGTGGAATATCTCATTATAGACTGAGCAACCTCTGGGGTCAGGATATCGCAGCAAAAAAGCAGCATTTTCTGCATGAAAGCTCAGAGAGAGGATTTCCATCCCTCGTCTTGGCATCCATCTAGCAAAGTGCTGTGCAGATCAACGGGGTGTCACCTGGAGGATTTAGGAAGGGGTGAACTCATTCGCTGCTTGGCAATGCGTTGCAGAACCTCTGGCAGCCAAGGGGTTAAGGGCACGGGTGTTGGATGGCAGGGCGCTCCGGAATCTGCGGCTCTGAGCTATTTCAGGCTCCCTCTCTTTCCCTCTCCTCTCCACGCTATCCCTTTCTGAAGCCAGAGCAGCCTCTCCAGCCCAATGCAACATGCGTGAGGCTCGCTGGTCCGTTTCCATGACAACGGCAAAGTGAGAGGCTCTCAGGAAAGAGAGGGCCATGGAAGAAAAGGCTCGAGCCTGTGGGGGCGAGACGGAGAGGGGGTTTAGAGGGAGAGTACAAAGAGAAAAGGGGGAAAGAGGGGAGGGGGGAGAAGGGGTTTAGAGGAAGAGAGAGAAGAGGGGAGGGAGGGAGGAGGAAAGAGGGAGAGTAAGAGAGAGGGGGAAAGGAGAGGTAGGGAGAATGAAGCAGAGAGGGGCATTTGGAGCAATTCTCTGCAGATCTCCCTGGCAGGAGACAGTTGGTGGAGTGATACTCTGCAGATCTCCCTGGTACGGGGCAGTTGTTGGAGCGATACTCTGCAGATCTCCCTGTAAGGGGGCAGTTGTTGGAGCGATACTCTGCAGATCTCCCTGTAAGGGGGCAGTTGTTGGAGCGATACTCTGCAGATCTCCCTGTAAGGGGGCATTTGATGGGGTGATACTCTGCAGGCCTCTGCAGAAGATGTAAACAAGTATAAAAACCTTTTCCATTGTTTTCAAGAATCAGAACCACTGCGCCCCCCCCCCCTCCCCTCACACATCCAACAACGTCCCCCAACCCTGCTCCCCACCTCCAGCTCACCAGTTACCTTGGTTATTGCCTCCTGCACACTGGGCACAAGCAGCAGTTTAACCCTTTCGCTGCCAAAGGAGTCTGCCTTGCACTGATGGTCCTTCTAACAGCAAAAGGGTTCAAAGTGCACCTCAACATAGCCAGCCAGGAACCAACTATCTGTATAGAACTTTACTATCTGATTAGCTTCCTTAGATTAACCTAACTGTGCCTAAAGCAAAGATTTGAGTTCTTTTTGGTGGTGGGTGGGGGGGGGGGGGGGGTTACCTGGAAAGGAATGACCAATTCCTTTACTTCTGGGCCTCTGATGGGGGAGATTTTTGCCCACCCTGTCCTTAGCAGAGAGCCAATAAAGATAATGGGAAGGGAGAGGGCTCTGCCCGTGCAAACTCTTAGAGATCACACCATGACATCAGACAAAACGGGAACAGCCAGAGGAAATCACCCCCCTCCCAGGTCTCAGCTCATCATGTTTACAAACGGACTTTAAACAATTATTTTAAAATACTTATTGGTGTCAGATTTTGGTTATAAAAAAAAAGGCAGCAATCACCCAGATGTGAACCCATAACCCTTTCAGTGGCAGAGGGTGGTGCCACATCCATGGCCACAGACCCTCGGGCACTTCCACATCACATGACCGCCCTTGTGATCATTTCTCTGACATGGAGCCCCTCACTTTCAGTGGGGTGCGCGCCGATCGCGTACAGTCCCTAAAAAATGAGCAAAGGGCAATAACGTACTGTTCCTTAAGGGCCCCTGGGGGTCAGTGCCGGCTTCATGGTGGTGCCATCGGTGCCTCTACACCAAGCCCCGCGGTTACAGGCTCTTCTCCACCACAATGAAACTAATTGCCGGGGGAGAGCGCGGGCCCTCTGTAACTCTTACCTTCTCCTTCACCCCATCTCTTCATGCTGCCGCGACGTCAAATAGCATCGCATTGCCATGACAACGGGATGTCACGCGACATTCCATTGTCACAGCAATGCGACGCCATTTGACGTCGCAGCGCTATGATGAGGGACCCTGCAGGAAGCGATGGCGAAGGAGAAGGTAAGAGAGTTACTGAGGCACTGCACCATAGGTCTACACCGAGCCCCATAATATTCCCAGCAATCCCTGCCTGGGGTACCACTTTTATGATGTACATCGTCACTTTGGTCCTAGAAGGGGTTGCTCAGTTAAAGAGACCGTCACGGCATGAGGCAGTCTCTGGGCTTAGATTCTGGTCTGGATAACATGCAGCTGGGTAATAACAGGGTAATAGGTCTGGGTCAGGACAGGTGTCAACAATTCTGACCCTTCTGGAGTGTTGGTGTGAGCCCGAGGATGACCACAGCCTCCAGGAAATAGGGGGCAGAAAGGGCAATAATCATGAAGTGGTGGAACAATGTTATTAAACCTTTCAATGCCGAGGGCTGGCAGAGTAAGGTCACCAGGCTGGGTACATATGTCATATCTTGCCCTGAAGGTCTCAGTCTCGCTGCTCTGAAGACCCATCCTGTCCTACAGGTGCCCCCTGTCCCACCCCTCACTGTAAATTGATATACAAGGTATTTTTGTCCTAACCACATCCAATTCTTTCTTCACAGAAGCCACCTACAAGTGGAAGAGTCAAACGATGCCATCATGGTCAACGTGGAGAAGAATGGCCCACTGGCACAGAGTCCTCAATGACCGGGGAGTGATGCCAGTACAGACAGCGGCTGACTGAGTTTCCAGGAACCTGTACCTTCTCTGCCCCTGTTCAAGCACTTCCTCCCCAACTGTGCTATTGTCCCATGCAGAGGAACAGCTGTGACTCCCCATCTTGCAGCTGGAGGATGAGACCCCTTGTGGTAGAGCTGCTCCTCTTGTGGGCATCCTCAGCCATGGCAGGCATCCCTTCCGTGCCCTGGAAGGTGCTGTGCCCGGCACAGTGTGTCTGCCAGATCCGCCCCTGGTACACGCCCAGATCTGCCTACAGAGAAGCCAACACCGTGGACTGCAACGACCTCTTTGCCACAGCCGTGCCAGGAGCTCTGCCCGCAGGTACCCACACACTGCTCTTGCAAAGTAACAACATTGCCCATCTGGAGCAGCAACAGTTGGGTTACCTGGAGAACCTGACTGAGCTGGACCTGTCTCAAAATAGCTTCTGCCACATCCGGGACTTCAATGCCAGGCACCTTCCACATCTCGTCAGCCTGCATCTAGAGGAGAACCAGCTGGACCACCTCCCTGACCACAGCTTCTCTGGGCTGGAGAGCCTGCAGGAGTTGTACCTCAACCACAACCAACTGCGCTCCATCTCCACCCGAGCTTTTTCTGGCCTGGAACATCTCCTCCGGCTTCACCTCAACTCCAACTTGCTGACGACCCTGGATAACCGCTGGTTCAGGGAGTTGCCGGCCTTAGAGGTCTTGATGGTTGGGGGAAATAAGGTGAGCTCCATCCTGGACATGAACTTCCAGCCCCTTTCCAACCTCAGGAGCCTGGTTCTGGCTGGCATGGGGCTAAGGGAAATTTCTGACTTTGCCCTGGAAGGGCTAATAAGCTTGGAAAGTCTCTCGTTCTATAATAACGAGCTGGTCAAGGTGCCCAAGAAAGCCCTGCAGAGGGTGCCAGGCTTGAAGTTCCTGGACCTCAACAAAAACCCATTAAGTAGGATCCAGCGGAAGGACTTTGCTGACATGGCACAGCTAAAAGAGCTGGGGTTAAACAGCATGGAGGAGCTGGTATCTATAGATCAGATGGCACTCATGAATCTGCCTGAGTTGACCAAATTAGAGGTCACCAACAACCCCAAACTGTCCTATATCCACCCCAAGGCCTTTCAGAAGCTGCCCCGCATGGAGACACTGATGCTTAACAACAATGCCCTAAGCTCCCTGCACCGGGAGACGGTGGAGTCGCTGCCCAACCTTCAGGAGATCGCCATGCACGGGAACCCACTGCGATGTGACTGCGTTATTCGATGGGTCAATGCCACGGCCCCCCACGTCCGTTTCATGGAGCCGCAGTCCACGTTGTGCGCTGAGCCTCCCGAGCTAAGACGCACACAACTGCGTCTAGTCCCCTTCCGGGAGATGAGCGACAGCTGCTTACCCCTCATCCCCATACCCAGCTTCTCACCCCGCGTGCGGGCATCTAGTGGCCAGAGCGTCGCTCTTCACTGCCGAGCGCTGGCGGAGCCGGAGCCACGAATTTACTGGGTCACCCCCTCAGGGGAGCGGATGGGGGTGACGGAAGAGTGGGGGGGCTATAGGGTGCAAGCAGAGGGGACCCTCGAGATACAAGTTGTGTCATCAGCGCACGCAGGGCTGTATACCTGCGTGGCACAGAATCTGGTGGGTGCCGATTACAAGAGTGTCCATCTGATGGTTAACAAGCTGTACCCGGCCAGAGATGATCCCGTCCAGCTGCGGGTGGGAGAGGTGGGGTCACGTCACATGCTGCTGTCCTGGACTCCGCCACTGAATGCCCTGGGCTGTAGCCTTCGCTGGAGCTGCCTGACCCCCGGAGCCAGCGTGGAGCGGGCACGACTCCCCGTGGGGCTGCACTCTTACAACGTCACCCGCCTGCTCCCAGGGGAGGAGTGCCAGGTGTGCCTACGAGTGTCTGTCCTGGGGGGGAGGGCAAGAACGGCTTGTGCCAGTGCCAGGACTAGGGAAGCTGGCATGGGGTATGGGCGCCGGGGGCAGAGGGTACTAACAGCACTGGCCTTCTGCTCCCTGCTCGTCCTGGTGGGATTACTTGCTCACTACCATCTGGGTGGCAGCTCAGATGCCCTCTCACCGTGGGCTCCTTCCGGCAGAGTTATTTACCCACCAGTTATACACCAATGGGAACAGAGTAAAAAAGAGGAGCGTCTGCCGGGCATCGACGTACCAGCGACCCCGCTGTGTTCCTGAACTTTGGACTGAGATGCCTCAGAGACTCTCCTAGAGGAGAGAAGCAGAAAGAAACCTGTGGAAAGCAGTGCCTTGGGAGGGAGCTGGAAGGGACAGAACGCCTTCAAATCCACAGGCAGCGGGCAAAGCAGTCATGTGGGCACAGAAACGTGTACCCATATGTGCAGGCACACTCACGTGAACCTATACAGACACCCACACAGGCTGGAGATATTGAAACGTTTTATACATGCATACAGACGAGTAATCACATATAGACAGTCCCTTCTGTACAATACAATACAATCACACACACACACACACACACACACACACACACACACACACACACACACACACACACACACACACACACACACACACACACACACACACACAGAAAGACACGACATACATACTTCTAGATATGTACATGCAATGATGCAGAAATAGTAACATGCATGTTGTAATGATGCACAAATCTACAGACATACACACATCTAGATACACACAACGCTACATACATGTACAGTGCTGTATGTGCTACACACACACACACATGCTGTGCAGTTACTTCCTCGCTGTCCTACAGCACTTTTCCTGAACTCCAGATCCCTCCAGAGCCAAGACGGTATCATGCTGCCCTGCAGTACCAGCCCCAGGGAGGGCCTAGAACCACACTCGTCTCCTGCAGGGTCTGCTGGGAACTGGTGAAAAACAGCTGTGAAAGACCCCCAACCATCAATCCTCCAAAGTGAGGAAGGATCCGTACCTGCCCAACTTCATACAGAGTGAGGGTCCATGAACACGCCTCTGTTGGGGTTGACTGGAAGTAAACCTGAAGTGGGACTGGACAGAACCACTTTTGTCAACTTTCCCAAACACTAATGTACAATAGTGATTGTTGTAACAAAGCTCTGAGCAGTCACACGGGAGGTGTCAGCGGTTTGCCGGCGGTCAGGGCGAATGCAAAGTAGATTTTTATTGGGCGTGTGTCGCTGGACATTCTGGCAGTAAGGGGGGGGGGGGGGGGAGAATATTATCTCTGCTGTAGATGCAGCGGACTTCCTGGCTCCCACTGATAACAATACATTGCGTTACAATCACCGCATTTTTATAGGAATTTAATAACAGTAATAAAACATGAACATCGCCGAACCTCTCACGGTGGCACCCTGGTGGGAGAAATAACCTGAGCTACAGCTGGGAGTTGCCAGGCTGCGTTAGCAGTGGTTATTCTAGCAAATTAAGCGGCTGCTGCTGGCGCCCCTCAGCCTCCCTGCACCCACCACCCCGACACAGGGCATCTCAGTGGCAGGAAAGGAAGGCTGATGGGAACAGGGTCAGACATGGTCGTGCCGCATTGAGCGAGGAGTAAAGAGAGGGGAAAAAGGGGACATTCCGTGTTTGAATCCTTTTCGGTGCCAATCGATATATCAATTCATTCCCGAAATATACTTTATTTTTTTTCCCAATTTCTCAAAATTCATAGGAAGGGCATTTTAAAAGCGGCCAAAACCCCACAATCCCTCTGAGATATAGATATATATATATATCCAATAAAGAATATCACTTGTGAGCACATTCACATGTCTTAGACAGGTCTGCAACCCTGCCTTTCAACCATTATCACCAAGCATACAGTGCTCCCACTGCAGCAAGGGATTCTGGGAAATGACATGCAAATGCGCACACACATTGTGTGCTCATTTGCATGTCATTTCCCTGAATCCCTTGCTGCAGTGGGAGCACTGTATGCTTGGTGATAATGGTTGAAAGGCAGGGTTGCAGACCTGTCTAAGACATGTGAATGTGCTCACAAGTGATATTCTTTATTGACTATATGCTAATGGTGGAGGTTTTTTGTCACCTTTTTCGCCCACCATAACTTGTGTGTGTATATATACACACACATACATACACATTTGCGACATGAACCTCAACTTTTCGTTTAAAGTACAGACACTTGTGCTCCGATTTCTATGGGGGGAAAAAAACTATTAAAAACTTCCATCCTTGAGCTTTCTGCTTTTTTTCTGTTTATCATAGATTGTTTTGTTTTTCATGTCATACACAACGATATGCACATTACATAACTCCAACATCATAAATCATCTTATACTTAAACTATATAAAGACATTCACATAACTTGATGCATCAAATGAACATCTAAAAATGAAATTAAGAATAAAAAATTCCTCTCTGCCTTTCTAATGACCCATTCTCCCAAACTGGAAGTCCTGCACGCATCATGCTTATTATTATCGATTTGACATTCGCAAACACATTCTGCAGCGCGGTGCAGTGGGGGGGGGGGGGGGGGGGGGTACAGAGTGACATCAATGACAAACAGAATGATATACAAGTAATGACAGATAGAGGGTAATGAGGACCCAGGCCCATGAGAGCTTACACCAGGGGTGGTCAACGATTGTCCTCAAGGGCCGCCAACAGGTCAGGTTTGCACAAAATCCCTGCTTCAGCACAGGTGGCTCAATCAGTGGCTCAGTCTTCAACTGATGGGGCATAGACCAAGATGACTCCTAGGCAGCAAGTTGTGTGTGTTGATGAGATAGTGGTGTTATTGACAGTGAGGGAGAGTTTGGGTGTAGGGGTGGAAGGGGGAAAGATTATTAATCATGTTTTAGACATTTCAGGTAACAGTGGAACATCCAGGAGGAGATTGCAGAGAGACAGTTGGAGACATGGTACAAGAGAGAGGGGGAGAGGTAGATTTTGGGGTCATCAGTATAGTGATGATCCTGGAACCTTAAGATTGTATCAGGTCACAGGGAGAAGCGGTATACTGTAAAGTGAGAAGAGCAGGAGGTCAAGCACAAGAGCCGTGGATAGGTAGGACTTGCACCAGGAGAGGAGGAGTCACAGACACCAATGGAGTGTAGGGTGTGAAGGAGAAGGGGGGTGATCGGCAGTGTCGAAGGCAGGAGAGAGATCTAGGAGAATTAGTAAGGAGAAGTGACCATTAGATTTAGCTGTGAGTAGGTCGTTGGTCACACTTAGTGCGATCTCTGGAGTTTAGAGGGCGGAAACCAGATTGCAAAGAGTGAAGCAGGGAGTTGGAGGAGAGAAAGTGAGTCAGGCGGTTGTATACAAGCTGCACAAGTAGCTTGGAGGCAAAGGGGAAGAGAGCGAGTGGCGGTAGTTGGAGATGGAGGCTGGGTGAAGAGGGCTTCTTTAGAATGGGCGATGAGTGCATGTGTAAAGTAAAATGGGAATGTACCAGAGATGGTTAAAAAAGGTGAGTTAGGGTTGGTCTTAGTGCACCAGAGAGTGTGCGGAGATGAGTGAATAGGTTCAAGAGGGCAGGTTGTAGGGTAAGACTATGTGGCGCACAAAGACCTCAGTCACAGGGGAGGGGGGGGGGATTTAGGAAGGTGGATATTGCATGTGTAGCCTGATACCAAGATGTCGTGTCTGATGGACTCAATCTCATCGGTAAAGTAGGTGGGAAGGTCTTGGGCCGCGAGGGTGGAAGGGGGCAGAGGTGCAGGAGAAGGGAGTTAAAAGGTGGCAAATAGGCATTAATGTTTAGAGGATAGTTAGTATGAGAGAAGAAAAGTAGGTTTGCTTGGCAAGGGAGAGGGGAGTGTTATAGGAGAGTAGGAATTTATAGCGGAGGAAGTCAGCATTAGAGCGGGATTTCCTTCAGTAACGTTCCGCACTGCGTGAGCACTTTGAGCTGGCAGAGTTTGGGTGCCATTGCTGTGGCAATGTCAGAGGCGACATGTGGTTGCAACAGCAGTGAAGTCCAAGGCCGCGATTGTAGTGCCCGCGCGAGCCGCGAACAAAAGGCCGTACCTCTATGAGACAGGCCATACAGCGCGTGACCAACAGCACGATTTTTGAAAATAGGTTTGGTTTGTTCTTGCGGCGCGACGGCCGCGTCACGTGAGCAGTTCAGCCAATGAGGGCGAACCGCTCACATGATGTCACGGCCACGCCTCCCTGTCGCCTGCAGCCCAGTTCATGTTTCGTGCGTGTGACATCACGGGCTCGGTCGCGTGCGGCCACTATAATCGCGGCCTACGGCTGATGAAAGTGTACTGTTGTAAAGAGAGGTTTCTAGATCAGGACAGGAAACGTGACGGAAGAGAGGTTGTAAAGACGTTAAAAATTGGAAGGGGTTTAGTGTAGGGGTGCGCAAACCTGGGGGGACGTGGCTGTACCAGAGGCCACGCGCTTCCCCAAAGGCATTTAAAATAAATGTCGGGGATCGCGCGAGGCCTTTAACGTTTTACTTCTTGCCTTCCAGTGATGCGTCTCCATGGCAACCTGGCATCAAATGACGTCACGTTGCCACATGACCCCGCAACGTCATTTGACGCTGAGCCGTGGAGGGGGGGGGCACAAGATTTTTTTGGGGGGGGGGGGATGGGCCCGGTCAGTTGCAGAGGTCCGCACTCTTCCAAGGCATTTAAATGAAATGCCGGGGGACCGCGGGAGCCCTCTGCAACCTCTACTTACCGAGATTCAGTCGGCTACAGGATGCATCACCATGGCATTGCAGCGTCAAATGACACCGCGGGGTCATGCGACGTCACGCCACATGACCCCGCAGCATCATTTGACGGCGCGTTACCATGGGAATGTGATATCATGTGACCCGAGGTGTAATTTGACGTCACACGTCCCAGCTGCGTCATCTGACGCCGCACCGAGTTAAGGGGGGGGGGGGCATGACCACGGAGAGCAGGCCAGGGGGCGCAGCAACAAAAAACTTAGTGCATGCCTGGTCTAGAGCATGTAGGTTTCTGTATGTGCCTGTGGAAGCGGGTATTATGGAGGGATATACCAAATAAGTAAACATGGGAAGGCTGTTGGTTCAGGGAGAAATCCGATTGTCCATACTTGGAGTCAGGAAGGAATGCATGTGTCCCCTTATGAGATATGATTAGATGATATTTCACGGTGTTTGCCTTCCTCTGGATCAATAACTGCAAGTACAAATGTAGGATCAAGTATCTGTCTAAATTTAGCATGGGTTGAAATTGATGGACGCATGTCTTTTCAACCTCATCCGTGTCACTGTGGTGAGGAGACTTTGGGCCGGGGGTAGCACGTGCAAGGATTGGTATGTGGGTAAGGGCCAGGATTGGGAACATGTCGCCAAATTGGTGATGGGGTGCAATGTGAGAATGACCGCTGCCCACATGCTGCATTACTTTGTCCAGTGGCAGCCTGCCCGTGGGGAGTCAGACTGACCGCCCTTCTTGCACCGACACAGAATCACATTGGAAAGCTGCTTATTTTCATTTTTTTATTTCAGAACCGTACACAGGGAACACAAATACTAAACATATCTGTCAACACCCCCCCAAAAAAAATAATTGTGTGTATTTGTGCGTGTGTTTCATACCAAACACAGTAAAACATTATTCTTCTCCATTCTCAGGGCAGTTTACTTTATGTAATACATAGTGCAAAAATCTCAGTCTTTTGCATTAAGTGCGTTGCTTGTCAGGGAGGATCTGTTTTTAACACTTTCCCCTAAAGATGCATAGTTCCCTATATCCTGATACGGAGTATAGCACAGAGAGAGGGGGTAGTGGTGGGGTCAAAAAGGTGCTATTTGATTTATCGGTCAACAAGCGTGTTGTCATACACACTCCCACTGCATAATGCGACAGGTTATTCAGGGTGTAAATGTTTTGTTCACAATACACCTTTTTCTCCTGATGGGGTTACCTGGTACTTCTTTGCAAGGGTAAGGGGAAAGGTTCCAAAATATCCCTCTGGGAGGCCATTTTGTTAGACACACTTAATGACATCACAGGGAGGTCAGCAGCAGGCTCACATGGTCACTGTGTCCACGGGCAACTGAAAACAGCCACGTAAATAAAGCAAAATAGGACTTTCACAAAATAATTGGGGGATGACCTGTGTGCAGTCTCTGCACCCCATCTACCCCCCCAAACGCTCCGCATGCACGCCATGCGCTGGTGATTGATGGCACTGCAGGGGTTAATTGAGCCATGGCCGGAAAAGCCTCCAATGCATTGGAAAGGGATGAACAAAGCAATATGGTGCAGGCTCGCCCAGAAGCAGAGGGGTCAGTGAGAAAAGCGCTCGTCCCCCTTGTCCCTCCGCACAACACCTCCGCAGAGTGACAGCGGCACAAGAATGACAGGCGGGAACCCAGAGATGCACAGCTACTACAGAACTCGTGTGACGGGTTAAAGCGGGGGCCTCAAACTCAGTCCTCAAGGGCCACCAACATGCCAGCTTTTATGGCTATCCCTGCTTCAGCACAGGTGACTCAGTCGAAGACCTGTCGTAGACTGACCCTCCTGTGCTGAAGCAAGGATATCCATAAAAGCTGGCCCTTCACGACTGAGTTCGAGACCCCGTGGATTACACAGAAGGGGGAACACAAAAAGATGCCCGGATAAAAATGAAACGGGTTAGAAACAATGAAAAATACAAGTCTCATTGCTGTACATTTTCCAATTCTTTGGCTCTCGCTCTGGCAGTGGAAGAGTTAAGAGCGGACGGAGCACTAAAACCAGTTACTGGTTTGCTCCTTAATTGTACATCATTTCCACAAACACGGACAATACTATTCCGGAGCTTGGGCCCCGATTCAGAACACTGCCCCGCGCGGAGGCAGATTCAAGCCCCATCTGTTACAGCGGCGCTGGTCGCAGGCGTGAGGGGAAAAAGCTGTGAATCTCACAACTCAACACCTTCTCTGGCTGAGAAACCTGCAGCACGGCAGCTGAACCCAGCAGGTAAGAGGTCAAAACAGGGCACGAGACAGCGCTATTTCTATCATCATGCATCCTGAATACGTCATGACAGCTGCAATCGGAGAAACATACATTAAATACATTAATGCACACACGTCAACACACGCACTCGTACAGATGCACTCAGCCTTACAGACGCGCACACACATACAGACGCACACCCGCATACAGAGACGCGCAACCGCACACACACACACAACAGAATTCCTTCTTATTTGACTCCTGTACAGAGTTTGAATCCATTTGCACTCGCAGCGCTGCAGAAGCGCCCGTCCCGACTCAGTCTAACCTTTAACTACTGGCCAGAAGCAGAATTACGATGCATTCTCCATACCGTGAACTTCAGAGACTGCGCCACGTAATGTCCGTGTATAAATAGATCTCTATCGTCCTCAGCTATATACACCTTTATAAATACTCTCTCTGTAAGTCATTGAACTTCCTTTGCAGACGGGCGAGGGGAGCAGCGTCCTGCGATGGAGTTGAACACTTCAGGTTTTTAATGGCAGTGATATTGCATGGTCTCAGTCTTTGGGAAGAGAGGAAAGGACAACCCCCTTCCTCCCCCGTCCTCCTTTGCCCCGTCCCGCGAACACGTGGAATAACGGGAACCGAAAAATAGAACCCAACATGCTTGTATTTCGAAGCAAAACCCCTGTGTCTCCTTCACATGAACAAGGTGCTTAGGGGAGAAAATACACACATAAAAAATAAACAAAAAAACAAGCGCTCAATGTTAAGGATTTCATCGTCTCGACAAATAGTCTGAGTGGCGCGCCCTGTGGGGGGCAGTGGAGGCTGGCACAGATACTGAATGGTTGAGAGATACCGTGACTCCTTTGTGCCCGCAGCCTCCCTCTACTACGCCACGTACGTTTTCACCACCATCTGTATGGGTTTCTGACACACTGGGCATCGCTTGCGACCCTTCTGCAGGCCGCGGGCGCAGGGGAAGCAGGTGACCAAGTGGGCAGTGCGCCCATGCACCACACTGCCGTTGCGTGGGCGGCGTTGGCACAGCTGGCATGGCTCTAGGAGCGGACGGCTGGACTCCAGTGACACCTCCTCGGACTGGCGGCTGAGCAGAGTCTCTGTACTCTCAGAGAGGGATTTTCCGGCCAGGTCCAGCGGCTCCAGGGTAGGCGCTCTCAGTTTGGCGCCAGGGGCCCGCGGACGCACCATGGGGGCAGAGACCGTCCGACGGCAGTCAGGGATATCGATGCCGTCCTCGTCCTCTTGAGCGTTACCCTTCGTGGGAAGGGCGGGGGTGGAGAGGGTGTGGCTGAGGCGGGGACAATCCACGTACCAGTCCTTGCGCAGTGCCCAGCAGCGGAAGCAGTAACGCTTCACGGGCGAGTTAAACTTGTGGCACTTTGTGCACTGCCAACAGTCCTGTAGACAGAGACATGGGGCAGAGGCCGGCAACAGTCAAGATCTTATACCCATCAACATTGGCTAAAACACAGCATGCCACAGACAGGTGGCAGAGGTAAACCATGGGTCCTCCGCTCCAGTCCTCAAGACCCCCCCCCCCCCACAACAGGTCAGGTTTTAAGGATATGCCAGCTTCAGCACAGGTGGCCCAATACCTGTGCTGAAGCAGGGATATCCTTAAAACTAGCCCTATTGGGTGGTCTTGAGGGCTGGAGTTGAGAACCCCTGGAATAAACCACAACAAATAACAGACGGGGCAGAGGCCGGGACCGGTCAACATGTTACACACAGACCCATCAACAAGGGCTAAGCTACAATAATTTACTAGGCTCTGGATATGGGGGACGCTCGGAATAACCTGACCTCATGGCGCCCGACTCCCGCGTCTGACCCCGCGCCCCGCTGTGGGTCTTCAGACAGGGGCGGGGCAGCTTTGATTAAAACATTTTTTTTCCCCAAATTGTATATGTTGCCCATGTACGGAGCCGGGGACGAGTCAAAATCGTGCCAAGCCAGAGCAAAAACCGGCAAAGACACCATGGCCCATCATGACTTACGTGATGCTACTCCTCCGGACGCCTTGCGCCACCAAGTGTCTTCTGGAGTAGCATCACTTCGCAATGGGCTTTATGTACTAAGCAGTGCTAGAAGGCGTCTTCTGTAATAGCCGCGCTCAGCACTTTGTGGTCCTATACAGAGAGCCGGAACCCTGCAGAGGGAGGGGACATGGGAGACGCTTTATCAAGGTGACCCGGCTGCACGAGTGCAAAGGGTTACACACCTCGGCTGTGACGTCCGTGTCCGTATCGTCGCTCAGGCTCTGGGTGTCCTCCAGGTCGTCTCCATAAATCGTCAGCTCGATCACCTGAGTGGGGAGAGGGGACATTTTAGGGACAAGCGCGCCCGTGATGGCCGGTGTACTCCGGACACGCAGCCCGGGACGGACGGTGAATGCCGGGACATGGAGCTCGGCATCTCTAGGACAGGTTCACGGCGACAGAGCCGGCGATTAACCCTTCGAGCGCTGGAGAGGCCGCGGCAAAAGTGTGAAACCGCCACCGTGACCATGTGACCGCTCCTGGCCAGTGATCACACGGTCGCGAGGTCAATGATGATAGGAGCAGAAGAGTGGGCTCCTCTACCGATCCTGGTCTGACAGCCCGTGTTCAGCGTTCAACCGGACGCCACCTGCCCTAGGAACCAGCAAATAGCCCGCCACATAGCTAGAAGTCATGGGGCCTCTGGACCGCCAAACCCCATGACGGGGTAACTACATCATGGTGCACTCAATGGGGTTAATATGGGGACAGTCTGTGACCATCCCTGGAGACAGGAGCAGAGGTGCCGGTGATAAAGGGTTGCCTGGGTGTGGGAGCCGTGGTGAGGTATGTACCCCATCTCACCTTTGTGCTCTCGTTCTCTCCCGCCTCATCCCCCTCGCTTGCCGGAGGTGACTCCAGCGCCTCCACCTTCACCTCTACGTTGATCTGATCCGACCGGCAGTCGTTAAGGAACCAGAAGTCATCCGTGGTGTCGGACACGAGGGCCGTGTCTATGTCCTGCACAGGGAGGGGGGAGGAGGGGGGGAAGGGGTACCTTATTACACAGCTGCACCCCCCTGGCTAGATGAGTTGGGATGCACAAGGCAATGTCACTGGCTCCCCAAAAAAATCCATTTGTAAACAGTTTAGCCGGTTAACTGGCTTCTTAAATCTAACCATGCTAAAAGCAAAATATTTGGCTGCTCCGGTTTTTCCGGAAATTAAAGTTATTCGGGGTCTCTGAATGGGGGGCTCTGCCTGTGAATGGGGGGGCGTCAGCGCTCCTACCTGGTTGGAGGGGATGTCTGTGGATCCGTTACTCTGGGGGGTGTAATTCGGCCTCAGATTCCCCAGAAACCACCAGGGCAGACCAGCCCCGTCCCACTCCTCAAATACCAGGTCCAGGCGTGGATGCTTGGAACTGACCGGGGAGTCTCCGTCTGCGGGGTGGGAAAGATTGATATCAGGGTGAGCCTCCCCAACCAAGAGAGGGGGACAAGAGGCCCAGTGGCCTGCTGGGGAGGGGCAGAGAACCCGGGAGGTCCTGCTCAGCTTGTATGGTACACAACACAATGGGGATTTATTCATTAAAGCGTGATGGTTCCGATCGGGCACAATTGAATGGGAGTTTCCGTGCAGGTTAACCCTATCGGAACGATCGCAGTTCAAGGAATAACCCCTAATGTATCTGCTTATTTAAGTAAGAGATGTGGTCAGTGTCAGCTCCCAGTGACCAATAGCCATAAATTGCAGGCACTGGTGTGGGAAATAAATGGCACACAGTACATACGACAAAGCCATACTTGTGTGACGCTGCAGTCTATATACAATGCGGAGGGAAAAAGATTAGGAAAGAGGTTATTGCTCATTGGCTGTGATAATGCGCCACCCGGCTGTGCAAGCGATACACTCAAAGGGTCATGTGTCCCCTTGTGTGTGTCATCCTGCAGCGTGAGGGACAGGTTGTATAGATAGGTCCCTTCTGTGTCACCCTGCAGTGTGAGGGACAGACTGCATAGGCCACATGTCCCTTCTGTATGCATCACCCTGCATCGCCCCGGAGCTAGCAGGCAGATTATTTGGAACACCGACCTCTTGCCCCGTGTTACCCAGACCTAAACCAGAACCTCAGGGTGACACAGCGACAACACTTGCTGGGCTTCAGATCTAAATCCGCTCAGCGCTGACCTACAGGAACTCGACAAGCAGACGCCGCGTCCTGAGCTCACCTTCCGCAGGATGCTTGCGAGAAGAAAACGCCGCTCCGGTGTCACGGTCACCTCCCTCCCGGCTCTCTGCCACGTCGGTTCCTTCGTCCGGCCCCTGTGCAGACGGAAGAAAATGGAGGGGGTGGCAATGAACGGCTCTGGGCTGTGGCTTTATATAGGAAGAGATGCAGCAATTCTGTACCGGCCGCCCGCATCCCCGGCACAGGTCGGCCTACGCCCTTCTGTAACGCAAGCCCACAAGGGGCTTAGCGAAAGCAAAGTGACCCCCTCCCCACGACACAGGACGCTTAGGTTTCCCAACATTGGGATTGTTGGGGTCAAGTTATTCGAATGATGGGAGTCTGTGAAAGATGCGTTTGCTCACATTAAGTGCACTGAAATCATGCATTTTTACACCAAAACTGTGACACCAACAGGGAAATAAAGAAAACAAAGAATTCTGTGGGTGTCACGGACATTAGACTGGAAGCTGTTCAGGAAAGGAACTTTTAAGCACGCCATTTAAAACGCTGACTTCGCTGTTAGCACTGACAAAAAAAAAGGGGGGGGGGGGGCTTGATAACGTGAATGCACTTTTAACACCTTCACCTCCGCAGCGGTCTGCAATATAACCTGGCCGGGGAAGAGGCATGTACAGAAGGAACAGAGCCTGGCGGGCCAGTCCCAGAACTGCTGCATCGCTCACACGCGTGGGGAGCTGCGGGAGGATTACGGGAGCAGAGAAGGATCACTCTGTCCCTGCTCCGTGGACTCCAGTGGAACCTGAACGGTTTCTGAAAGAGAGGTCTGGAGGTCCCACGTCGGCAGGTACAGAGAAGGGGAGGCTCTGTACAAAGGTAACATACACTGGTGTTTACCTTCTGCCGCTCCAAACCGCGGGTATCCTGCGTTTGGTCTCGTGAGGGACTCTCAGCAGCATCTGTAAAGCGGGTAAAAGAACAAAAAAAAAAACCCTATCCCGGTAATATCCGTTCTTAGAATCTGTGCGGAGCAAACCGCTGCCACGCGGGAGGGGGGCGGACACCACACACCCGCTGCCACGCGGGAGGGGGGGGGCGGACACCACACACCCGCTGCCACGCGGGAGGTGGGCAGAGACTGCAAACCCGCTATTACAGCAAGTAGTGTCTGTAAGGCATGGGTGGCAACTCCAGTTCAAGGGCCGCCAACAGGTCAGGTTTTCAGGATATTCCTGTTTCAGCACAGATGGCTCAGTCAAAGACTGAGCCACCTATGCTGAAGCAGGCATATCCTGAAAACCTGACCTGTTGGCTGCCCTTGAGAACAGGAGCTGCCCACCCATGCAGTAAGGTCAAAACACTTACTACAGGTAAACCGGGCCAAAAGGGAACGCTTCTGAGAGGGGAATCTGCAGAAGGATGAGACTTCCTAATGGCGAGTAAATATATGGAGGGCATTTAAAAATGGTTGCCCAGTCCTGGCTTATAACTTTTTTGGTTATAGGTTCTATGTAGCTCTACGCCGCGCTAATAGTGCCGGCGATGGCGACGCTGCGGCTAAACAAATGTATTGCCGCCGTCGCGTGCGCTTATAGTAGACGCGACGGCTTGGTCGAGATCGCTGGAAGTCAAGTCAATTTGATTTTTCCAGCGACCGCAACGTCACCGGCACTAGCAGCGCAGCCCTAGGCAGCTGCCTCGAAATCCCAAATGCAAAAGCGATGATGATCTCAGCAATTACAGGGTTAGATTTAATTATCCACCAATGTTTGCTGCAACTCCAGCCCAATCACAGCCGTGAACATTAACCCGCACACCGCAGAATTTCTCCCTGGTCCCTGTAGGGCAGGGGCGGCCAACTCCAGTCCTCAAAGGCCACCAACAGGTCAGGTTTTAAGGAGATCCCTGCTTCAGCACAGGTGGCTTTGTCGAAGACTGCACCACCTGTGCTGAAGCAGGATATCCTAAAAAGCGGACGTGTTGGTGGCCCTTGAGGACTAGTCTAGGGCAATGATAATCACACCCCTACCCCATACCAAGTTATTTAACCTGCTTAATGCTGTTCAAAGGGCTCTGGCCCTGAAATGGTTAAGCAGGCAGAGAAACTTTGTTAATATGTAAATACAAAAAACTTTAATGTGTGCCCCCTACACACATACTCCAACATCAAACACGCATCTTACACGGCTCCCACTCACGTACGCCTCCAACACGCAAATGCATAGTAGGCAGAATGTACAGATGAGGCTGACCAGGTTTCTACACGTGGATCCCCCCCCCCCCCCGCCTGCCGCTATTAAGTGTAAGCTCGCTTAAAGCTCCAGCTTCCTCAGCGCAAAGCACGTTACTCGGATACGAGGCCCTGTGGGTATTTACCTGTGCAAGAGACAGAATGCAGGTTCTTCTTCAGCATATCGTACAGGGGGCTGCAACGGGAGGGGGTACAGGATTCAGGAGGAGGAACACAGAAGGGGCAAAGTGGGCAATACATGATATCCATGGTTACCTACTAACTACCCATCAAATCGGGAGATGTGACCGTAAACTAAAGTAAAAAAGAAAGATTGAGAAAAAGCCAAGTACTCACCCGAAAATAAAGTGTATTTCTATATTCTGTACTAAAGGGGATTAGAAGAGGTACAGGACACCACCACAATATGCTGCAGATCAATTTATTCATGCAAATAAAAAGCGAAGTAAAAGATCAGTCTCACTCACAAGTAAAGCGTTTCACTCGAGCACAAGGACATGACATAAGCAACAGCGACGCCGCCTCCTTACAGCGGCAATCTCCTCCGTGCTGCGGTCTCACCCGCTGGATCTGCTCCGGGCGACGCTCGAGCCGACGTGCATGCGTTCCTTCCGGGTGACGGTGCGGAGTAGCCGAGGTGATGCCTCAGCGTCTCTGTGGAGCTCCAGTTGAACTTTGCGTTCTCCTTAGGCCTGAGGAGGCTGCTCCGCTGGCTTGCACGCCATGTCCTTGTGCTTGAGTGTAAGCACTTTGCTTGTGAAATTGATCATTTACTTTGCTTTGATTTGTATGAATACATTGATCTGCGCCATATTGTTTCGCGGCGGCTTCTGGCGGAAGGTTGAGTCATGGCGAAGTGCCGGCGGTCATTTCATCGCGGCGAAACAGCCAAGTGTCCTAGAGCACCGTGTGACCCGACATACTCCTCCAATCCAGTGTGCATATTAGGTTGTTTTTACTGCTTTCACCCATTTCTACATTCTGTACCCAGTTTGATAAATGCCCTCCCAGTGTGTACAATGATGTCTAAAAAGGGATTTTAAAGTCTCCAGGCTGCAAGTCCGGGGCAATTAAATAGCCCCAAATGTATTAAGAAAATATTTTCCTGCTGCAACCGCTGGGATTTGTATCTTTGAGAAACCTGGCCATGTACTTTTCAGCCCGCTTTGTCCACTGATTAAAAACCCCCCACCGAATCCCAGCATTCCTATGGATGAAACGGCGGCCATTTAACTCTAGCAGCAGGAATCTCTGGCGTGCGACAGTGTAAAACAAGAAAGGATCGAGTCGCTGCCCTCAATGCATCACCGAGAAGTGCCATTAGCAAAAAAGTATTTTATTTGCATGAAGGATGGCGTCTTTCCATTAACCGTTACAGATCTGCGCCCAAGAAAACCGGCTGCACTATAAAATACGGTATGTGGCTTTGATCCAAAAGTTTGCAACAAGATCGCTTCACGCCGGGAAGTCATCAGCATTACACGTTCCATTCCTTTCCATTACTTTTGCTTTCAGAATACAATCAAACTTTTACATTTTATTTTTTTAAGTCGCAGAGCTGCTACTCGCCGCTTAAAAGTGAAACAGCACATTTTGAACAATTTGTACTGTTTGCTAGAACGTGTGGCTTCAGAAGATTCGTAGATTTGCAGGTTTCAAACTGCGGAGGCATGAATCCCCCGACCTCATTCACCCACTGCATACGTCAGGGGGGCGATCAACTCCAGTCCTGGAGACCCCCCAGAACAGGTCTTCAAGATATCGCAGCTTCAGCACAGGTGGCTCAATCTGTGACTCAGTCGAAGACTGAGACACTGATTGAGTCACCTTTGCTGAAGCAAAGATATCCTTCAACCTGACCTGGGGGGGGGGGGGGGGTCTTGAGGACTGGAGTTCAGCCCCCCTGGCATAGAGCACTGTTTACACAGCTGCGGTAAAGGAGCAGTTGTTACCATGCTGCAGTTACAGCGGCTGCCGGCACCCTCTAACCAACGCGCTTAGAAAGGGAGCTGCTGATCTGCAGGAGGTTACAGGGGATTAGTTGTATGGCAGACGTGTGATGAGGTTACTTGTAGTAAGGTGAGTGATGCACATTTCGGGAGGGGAGCGAGAGGTACTAACCTGGGATCCTTGACGGAAAAGCTTGTGATGCCCAGTAACACCCCGAGCTCATCATCGCCGCAGTTGACAATGTGCTGGTGTTGCTTGTCGTAAAGCTGCTTCACCATGATATACTGTCCCAGGTAATGCATCACCTATAGAGACACAGGTGACATAAGATCATGAGATATTATGTATTTTAATCCAACTGGTGATTCAGGGGTTAATGGTGCAACAATTTGTGTTTAAAAATACAATATATTGGGGTTATGACAGGTCAAGACCTTTGTGTCTGTGCGCGCTTCAAAGAGAACGTAATTGCGGGGCCCTGTCTTGGATGGCCCACTAAAAGTGACACACGTGGGGTTTCATAAACACAAACCAGATACTATTCTGTCAGCCTCAAAGAAGCCTCAACGTCCGTGAATAATTACTGGCACATTCCAGAGAGGTGACACAAGTTATGCTTTCATTGGAGGACTTTATTAAAAATGAGAATATCATGTCACGTCATCTACTGTACATACTAAATGTAACAAGACCAATGCATGGGTAAAAGGTGCCAGACATATCAATTTGTCCCTCAAACGTAGGATTACGACGGTCCTACTTAGCCTTGTTGCGTCCATCATGAGCGCCTTAATCTATTGATCTCACTCACGTATGTCTAGGAATTAGGGAAGAGAAGTTATGAGTGTGCTTATATACCGAGGCACGGTTTAAACGTCGTTTGTAGCCGTTTTTTACTCTGTCGTAAAACTGTCAATCTCGCAGCTGATTTACGACAGGGGTGGGCTTATGTTGTTTCAATGGGCAAAAATAGGATATAAATCTGAGTACGGTTAATGAAAATCAGATTTCAACAGGTGTGTTTTGGACCAAACACATGATTTCTCATCTTCCTGCACCAGTGACCGCTCTGGGAGAAAACCTATGACATTTGGTAATGTACTGTACAGTGATTTCTATTTTATCCTGTTATTTTAAGAAACGGTTATAAACAGGGGCCCGAGACCCTGGCAGATATTAATTTTACATCGTTTATTTGCATAATTTCTCAGGTGGTGGAAGCGTATAGATATGATTGCAATTGAGTAAGGGGTTAATATTAACTCATTAAAAGTATCTTGTAGAGGAGAAAGGTGAGTTGCCTAGAGTAGCCGTGTGTATTAACCCTGGTTGCATATCTAAGTCACGTGCTCACTTACGTGCTGTTCGTGACAGATGGTATATGGGGACGGAGTGAAGGGAGATATTGTTCATTTGAGGGACCTTTGCAAAGGTGAAAAGTGGGACTGCTTGCGAGCTGTGCATTAACCCTTGTTCCGTATGCTGATCCCATGCTCACAGGTATGCCGTACGTGACAATAGGCATAACAGGGTATTCTATACTGTCCCAGGCAATGCATCACCTATAGCGGCACACAGGCATATCAGTGTGCTATCCACGGTACCAGGTAAAGCATGCCATATAGGAAGAGAGGGGGGGAAAAGCCCCCAGTCCAGGAGAAATACCCGAGCACGGAGACATTAAGATCTAGAGGTATCTTTAATCTCTCATCCTTCAAGATAGATATACAATTGTGCAATGTCCTTTCCAAAGGTCTTACATTTGCTCCGACAGCTAACCCTTCGGCGTTCGAGCTATATGTAGATCTTCAAAAATATTTGAGGAAATTGACATTGCACAGGCATTTTGCAAATTGTAAAGACGTGGGAAGTAATGAAGCTGAACCTCTGCCAGTGGCTACAAATCTATATAGTGATCCCACTGACTAACAAATATACTGTATAGGGATTTAACTAGCCCGTTTCAAGAAAATCACACTAGTAGCCAAACTACTGATCTTAAAGTCTTCCATTCAGGTTACAAACCGAAATCTATTTTTTATCCCCATCATTCTAGAGGACAATATGTTGAGTTGTTTGGTAAACTGCTTGAACATGATTTTAGGCAGATTTGCACGCAGGCCTCGCTAAAGAGAAATGGTCACTTTAATATGACATCTAGTGAAGCTATGTCTATAAAGAATTTGCGGACAAATATTAATATCGTAGTCCGTGAGGCAGACAAAGGGGGGGGGGGGGGCGTTGTCTTGCAAGACAGACATGATTATTGTTCTGAAGCTGAACGACTCTTGTCTGATCTGAAATCCTATAAAAAGCTCAAAAAAAAGATCCCACAGCTGAATATCTCATTTCTCTCAAAGAGCTACTAGACGAGGCTTTTGCACAAGGCCTTTTGAAGAAAACGGAATATGAATTTCTATTTATTCCTTTTCCCACTGTCCCAATATATTATCATATTCCAAAAATTCACAAATCCTTTACTAATCCTCCAGGACGCCCCATTATATCGGGTATCAATTCACTTACGTCCAATTTATCCCAGTATTTAGATTGTTATTTACAGCCCTTGGTTACGGAGTTGCCGTCTTATCTTAAAAGATACCACAGCGGTTATACAGTTATTACAACAAACCCCGTGGAAGACTGGCTATAGACTGGCCACTTAGATGTTCAATCATTATATACGTGCATCCCCCACCAGGCGGTCTGCGCAGCGGTCCAGTTCTTTTTGGACTCTTGTAAACTGATAGAACCAATACAGATTGAGTTCCTATTACGATCAATAGAGTTCATACTAACTCATAACTATTTTCTTTTTTAATCTGAATATTATTTGCAAATACTTGGTACCGCCATGGGTACCAAATTCGCCCCGTCATTCGCAAATTTGTATATGGGGTGGTGGGAAAAATCAACTGTGGCCGAAGCACCTCCTCCACAGTTAATCATGTGGAGGAGGTATATAGATGATATCATCATCATCATCATCATCATCATCTGGGATGGTGATGAAGCTTCCCTTCTTTATTATGTTGTTCAATTGAATGATAATACATTCAATTTAAAATTCAGTGGAGAAAATAGTGATTCACTCGTACATTACCTTGACCTTGAAATTTTCATTGAGCTTGATCAGATTTGTACTAAGACCTATTTCAAGGAAACTAATGTGAACTCATATATTCACCCCTCTAGTTGCCATTTCAAACCCTGGATTGAGAACATACTGTTCAATCAATTTGTACGGTTGAAAAGAAATCGTACCCATGAGGGGCATTTCCAAACCCAGGCGTTGTTTTTAAAAGAAAGATTTTTGCAGAAAGAGTATGACAAAAATCTTATAGATCAAGCCATGCATAAAGTTAACCTCGCTAAAAGAAAAAATCTGTTAAAATATAAAAGAAAAAAGCCTAAAAGAAATGATTACAAAAAGGGAGTAGCAAATTTGACAACACACAATGGGGCGGACACCACACTTACATCAGATGAGGTTACTATTGCCAGCCAGACAAAGAGTGGTAACTTTCCAGTGTTCATTACCCAATTCAATGACAAACATAAGGCCAAACAAAGGGCAATTTGTAAACACTGGAATGTTCTCTCTAGATCCAGTATTGGGTTCACTTGTTCAATCTAGACCAAAAATCTTGTATAAAAGAGCACAGAATGTAAAAAGGATTGCTGGCTCCCAGCCTGCTGCCCTCTGACCGTGCTAATGATGGTACTATGAGATCGCATTTGGGACTAAGGGGCAATTAGAAATGTAGCAAATGTAAAGTGTGCCCCAACTTGTTACCCAAAAAATAGGTAGTTTCTTTTGCTACTAAACAGTTTTAAAATTCACAATTTCATTAATTGTTCCACTACCCATGTGGTCTGTTTATCGCAATGTTCTGTAAATGTGGGTTTCAATATATTGGCAAAACCAAAAGGAGCATGAAAATTCCAATAATGGAACATATGAGAAATATTAGAAATGTTCAGAAATTAATTGACAAAAACCTGCCCTTAACCCACCTCTTAAAACACTTTAAGGATACTTATCGGTGTGATCCTAGTGGCATATCCTTTATGGGGATTGAAGTTCACACACCAGACAAAAGACTGGGTAATAGAGAGCTCCGGTTAAGTAGAAGGGAACAATACTGGATCTATACTATGCAATCCAGACATCCTCAGGGATTGAATGATTACATAGAGTTGGTTCCCTTTCTTAAAGTGTAGAACATTATCTTGGGTGGCTTTCTCATTTTAAATGGTGATCCCCTTTTCTTTGTCAATTAGAGTTTACATATAATTGATTGTGTTTTTTTATTCAACTGCTTTTTTTATTTAACTGTTTTTTTAAAATGTAGAGTTTTTAAAATACTACGTTTTTAAATATCATGTTTTTAAGTACTTAAGTGTTTTTTAATATTCAGTGTGTGTTTTTGTGTGTTACTATTTCCCGTGCAGGGGTTTTAACATGTGCTAAATAAGAATGTTAAAATAGGTCAATTGCATTATCTTGTTGCTACTTGCATTGGTTAAGCTCAAAGGACACTGAACCCTGACAGGGTTAAAATTCGGATTGTTTTGGTGGTCTTGGTTTGCTGATGGCAGCCGTAAGATCAGAATGGGTCATTGCAGCTGGTGGTTAATATTTGCCACTCATTCAGGCATCCATTGGCTGCGGTGTGTTATAGAACTCCAGGGGCAGCGTCATCACGTGACCTCCTGACGAAGCACTACGTGCGAAACGCGTAGAGGTCACGTGAGACTGTTCCCGTGGAGTTCTACCGGCGGAGGCTGTGCAGGATCACTCGTGTCTCTGCTGCCTGGTACGTAAACAGATTGGGTCCGGACCCCTTCTTTTGGCTGCACAGTGTTGATGCGTTGTGTTCCTGTCCCCCTCCCAGTGTATATGTCTGTACTGATCCTACTATTGGGGTTATTAATAAACTAGTTTGTGTCCTTCAGTGCGCCTATCTGCCTATTTTCTTTTCTATTAGGATAACCATACCATACTAAAAGAACAACCTACAGACAGAACTACCTATGATGAACTAATGCCCTAGGTAATGCAGAACATTTAATCTAACTATATTCCATGCAAACCATAATCTATACATAAAGAAAGCATATACTGTCCAAGACAGTGCATGGCCTATAAGAGATACAGATTGTTGTTTTATTTGAAGTGAAACTTCTTTAGTGGCACCTCTGATGGGATAAAACTGGATAGATGGGGGGCGAAATGTGAAACGGAAGTGACGTCACGTAATGGACGCCGCTCCGCTCACACGCCCCCTGTCACATGTGGTGGCGGCGGCGGCGATAGCCGCCGGCGCCGCTCCTAATCGCCGCCGCACCCCTCACCCTCCCACACACCCCTCACCCTCCCACACACACAACCCACACCCAGTTGCTCACATGCGGCGGCAATAGCCGCCGCTCCTAACTGCCACGGCGCCGCTGTTCCGCCGCCATGCCGCGCGCCACGCATGCGCAGACCCGCCCGCTGCCATGCCGATGGACAGGAGGAGGGAGGCCGGCGCCGCTCCTAACAGCCTGGGAATAGGGTGGTTTGAGCGCGCCGCCGGGGGGTGGGGAAGGGGGGAGCTTGAGCGCGCCGCCGGGGGGTGGGGGGTTATCTGCTCAGAAGACTCAGACTGAGCCCCCCGGGTCCGCAGCTCTGTCGGGGGTGGGGGGAGTCAGGAGAGAGGGGGCAGGACACAGACAGAGAGACATACGGTACACACAGAGAGATACACATACACTGACAGACACACACACACTGACAGACACACACACACTGACTGACACACACACACTGACTGACACACACACACTGACTGACACACACACACTGACTGACACACACACACTGACTGACACACACACACTGACTGACACACACACACTGACTGACACACACACACACACACTTACTCTGACGCACGCACACACTCTGACGCACGCGCACACACTGACGCACGCACGCACACCCCAGTGATGTACCGAACACCGCCCCTGAATGATGTGCCTATTCCTTCCCCCGCACTGTGAGCTCCCCCACCCGCTCAACATTCATGATGCTGGTACTGCTGCCAATAAACATATACACACACACACTGACGCATGCACACTTTGACGCACGCGCACGCACACTGACTGTCACACATACGCGCGCACACTGACTGACACACATACACTCACTGACCGACACAGAGAGACATTCACACAACACAGAGAGAGAGAGACATACACTGACACACACACACACACACTGACCGGTACAGATACATACACTGACTGACACACACACAAACAAACACATACATACTCACTGACTGACACACTGACACATGTGTGCCGAGCACGCGCGTTATAAGTCAATTTCTGTGACAAAAGTCAAAGAAGTTTCACTTACTATGCGCGTGCACAGCACACACAGCTTTTTTCTCATTCAACTGCAATTGTGCCTACTGGGGCACTATCGAATGCAAACTCCCACTGCCGTCAATGGGAGTTTCCACGCAATTGTGCCCTGATCGGCACTCGCTCACTAAAATAACCCCCCTCCTCCCGAGTGAAACACCTACAGATGAACTAATACAGGGGTATCCAACGCCACTTCTAAAGGGCCACCAAAAGGTCAGGTTTTCAGGAGATCCTGCTTCAGCACAGGTGGCTCAATCAGTGGCTCAGTCAAAGACTGAGCCACCTGTGCTGAAGCAAGGATATCCTGAAAACCTGACCTGTTGGTGGTCCTAGAGGACTGCATTGGATACCCCTGGGCTATAGGAAGTAAGACTAAGGAGTGTGGGGGGGGGGGGGGGAAGAGAAGCATTGGAAAGTGTTTTATTGCCATTATTCCTCCCCCGTACCAACTACAGCTAAATAAGTTATTTAAATGCATAAGTGTTTCAAATAAGTCATCGACATCCGCGGAGGGAACTGACATATTAGTAATGGAATCGCAGTGCGTTTAATTCCTCGCTGACAGAGCCGATCTCTCCCGCCATCATTCACAAAGTTATTTATTTCTTGACTTTTATATATTTCGGCCCTTTCTTTTTTTTTTTTTACATATATTTTGAATCTTCTACAAACGCTGCATTAACACCCGGCCAGAGACACCCGAGGTAAAATCTCCATGGATTAGCTGCCAGCGCAATAAATCTGGTTTTGTTTAAAGTCTTCATTAAAGGGATTATAATCAGAGGTTGTGCAGGAATTGGATCGTACTCTGGGGATTAGAAAGCGCTAATAAAATGCACGTCGCATTCAACGAGTCACGTAAGGTCACAGACACTTGTAAATCTCACTGCTGTCTGCATCTCTTGTGTACACTTCATGTAGTATGAGGATAAAAAGTGTTATAGGGTCAGTACCATGCAAGACAAAAGGGAACTAATGAGTGATCTATTTCAGGGGTGCAAACTTGGAGCTGCGCCCCCCTGCCTGCTCCCCCCAGTGCTCGCGCCCCCCTTACCTTTTTTGCCGGCGTCACACCACTGAATCTCGGTAAGCTGAGTTGCACAGGCCTCATGCGGTCCCCCGGCATTTTAAATGCCTCGGGGAAGAGTGCGGGGCCTCTGCAACCGCCGGACCCCTCCCCCAGAAAAATCTCGCACCCCCCATTTTGCACACCCCTGGTCTATTTAATAGCTTACATGTGTGGTTCCACCCAGGGATTTTTTTCTTCTAGGTTTGAAGCAAGGGGTCTCTGGAGATGAACCGCCTTCGTTTCAGCTACAGGGACCCTCTGCTTCCCGAGATACTTCCTTCCGAAGGAGGCGCCGGTATCATTTCCCGTGGGGTAAAAAAATACGTCTATATCTGCGGCGGAACCGGAGCCAATAGGAAGCAGCAACTTCCTCCGTCGCGGCTTCCGGTTGGCCTGTGCAACGCGGGACATTTAAACCTCCATGAAGAACCGCCAGTAGTTTCCTAGGTAAGTATCGTGAGGGGCTGGGGGTCTCCGGCGCTTAAATTAACGCAGGTTCTGCTCCAGAGACACGGAACGCAGCTGCAAGGCCACCAGGTGAGTGACCCTTTAAACAAAGGGAATTTTACCACCCTCGTTTCTGACGGAGTCTGTTCTCTTGAAATATATGTAGGCTGGAGTAAAAGTGACAACCACATCCATCACAGAGCTGCTGTTATTAAATCGCAAAGTAAAGGGAAACGTTTCATCTTTCCCAACGTGCGGCCGCCATGTGCTGCAGGGACCTTTAGCAACGAAGGGATTGGGTTGGATTTTCTCTAAAAAGATTGGAGGTTGGACGTGTCTAGAGCAGGGGTAGCCAACTCCAGCCCTCACAGGCCACCAACAGGTCAGGTTTGCAGAATATGCCTGCTTCAGCACAGGTGGCTCAGTCGAAGACACGGATTGAGCCACCTGTGCTGAAGCAGGGATATCCTGCAAACCTGACCTGTTGGTGGCCCTTGAGGGCTGGAGTTGGCCATATTAAAAAAAATAACAAAAAAATAAAAAATCGGTGGTAATGAGGCAGGGGAGTCTCAGCTGTGTGAAGGCCCGTTTCAGCCGCCGGCTCTCTCTTCCAGCACTCACCTGCTTTAAGGTAAAGGTGTCTCCCTTCGCTCCCGCTGTGTGTAACACTTTAAGCAACGCCTGCTTTGGTTGTACCTTAAAAAAATACACACAAAAAAAGGGTGAACAAACGGCAGCGGTGTTTGGAACGGACTCTCTAATGCCAACATTTTATTAACATGCAAATGAAACTGTGGGGTGGAAAGAGAGAGATACATGTTTAGCAGAAATCTATGTATTTACCTGGTAGGCCAGTGTTATACAGCAGGGAAACCAGGAAATAATAGTTGCGGGATCCAATCCAAACTCCTAGAGTTGGGGAAACTCCCTTAACAAAACGGTGCTAACTGGAATATCGCCAGGGAAGATAACATGATGGGCATAATAAATATATCAAGAACGACGAGCTAATTTTCCAGTGTGCATAACCAGATTTCTATTTTCTTCAACCCTAGGGAAACATACATTTATTTTTTAAAGAGCAGAACGTGCTCAGGGGGCCGGATAGGGAGAGAAACTCACACCAGCTTCTGGGAGTGAACACTGCTAGAAAGCTTCACATTTAAATTGTTCTTCGTACAAACCTTGTGTGTGTTATAATATGGACGTTATTAGTCCAGAAATGTATATCCTTATGCTACCCTGAAGGTACATTGTCCAATTATAAACACTATAAAGTGTAAGATAGACACCCATCAGAATCGTTCAAGGTCCCAGTGATAACTGAACTATAAGTGTGTATTTCTCTATAAGCCCAAGAGGCCCATTGGGTAGTTCTTGACAAAAACCTCCATCGACTTCAACAGCTCAAATGGCTGCACCAGCGTATACAGGAGAATAAGACCCCGAGACATCCCACAGGTCCGTCTAAGTATAAGAACTGTTTGTTGTGTGTACCGGATTCCCTTCTGCACTGGGCAAGCTCCGGCGGGGGGGATTCTGTCCTGTCGGAGGCTGTGAGGAGGTAGATGTTGACATTTTGGCAGTGATGAAGCCGTCTCCGCACTTGTACCTACGGAGACAAGAAAACACAAGGAATAGATGCGGCGCGCACACAAAAATAAAGGGTCATTTACCCTTTTAGTAACACCCCAAAATATTATACACTGTGCTGATAAGGACCACAAACCCATTCACAATGCAATGCTGACAGACCATTAACCCTTCACTAGCAAAGATCCTCAAAACAATATACTGTGCGGATACGTACCATTAACCCTTCACTAACAGAAGCCCATAACAGTAAAAACTACTGTATATAAATACATTAACAACAGTAAGCCCTCCTGCCACTTCTCAACTCACTGGAAAACCAAAATACATGAGATCATCCTCTTACTAATACCCCTTGTGTTACCTTCTGTATAATCTCAGTGATGGGAGAGGACTACGTCTGCCCCCCTCCCTTTCAGTGCAGTCTAAATCAGCCCATTCCAGGCGCAAAGTGCTACCTGTTGTCCTAACACCTCTCCTAGTGTGAGAGGACTGTCCTGCAGGAGGACAAGCTATATGAGGCAGCGCTGGCCGGGTGATTTGGGGGAGTTTCCTGGGAATGTACCAGGGCGCACTTGCCTGCTCCTAGCCTGTAGCCTGTGACATGCCGTAGCATGTAGAGACATCTGTACTGTGTTCACACGGCCTGTGCCAGGCAAGCAATGGGCACAGGATTTTATCAGCCAGTTAAACAAAAGTAATGTGTCAGGGAGAGGAACAGAGGCAGGTGCACAAGCTGGTCTAAAAGGTAGCCCAACTGCTAATCCCCAAAACAGAGAAGAACTAACCCCTGAACTGCCAGGAGGACCAGACATACAATGAATCCAATATTACATGTCTCCTTACAACTTGTAATATAAAGAAGGACTTAAAACATTATGGAATCAAAACAGTGAATGCATAAAACGATATAGATTGTCTAATAATGTAATTACAGTGTAATAAAAACATACATCGCAAGTACAATAGTTGCATGCACTTAATGATTAATTATGCACATAGTACTTACACAGTGTACCATAAAATTAGTTATTTATATTAAGTGTCAATTGTTTTATGTATTAACTTATTTATTACTAATCATTCAAATGATTTGTAATTATAAGCATAATTAAGTATATGTAATTATACTGTACATAAGTGTACTTGCATTGTTATTAGCCACTATCTACCTATTCCTCCCCAAAATATTACAAACAGACGTCTCTGGTGCCCGTCAACATAAACAAGAGGAGAATTAGAGGCTCGCCGAATTTGGAATCTAATTCGGGTTTGCACCTTTCACTGCCAGAGGGCCCAGCAACGCTGGCAATGAGAGGGTTAAAACGCTGGGTTTTTTTCTGACCCCCACCCCTCCCACAGAAACACAAAAATATTGTCAGTTCCTAAGCTTAGCTGCCAAATTCTGAGCAACAATAAATAAATGAGAAGATGACGTGGGCGAAACTTCCCGTTTTTGTTTCATTGGAAACGCAGTTACAGCCATCAACCAACAGCGCATTGCCTCATGCTGCAGCTGTCACAGAGGGGTTCTGTTGGGACTTGTCACAAACAGCCGTGACTACGTGCACAGCGAGGGCCACAGGACTGCCACTTCGTATATCTGTCACCGTAACATCTCTTTGCAGCGCCTGCATTTTGCAGACACTCTTCCATGCTTCCAACGTGACTGTTACAGCTCAAATAGTCTTCCTCTATCCGGGATCCCTTTCTGGGCGTTCTCTCTGGCATCACACAGACGTATCCCGGTGGGTGATGCGCAGACCACGTGCTCCCCTTGTCCTATCAGAGCCTTTCCCCTGAAAAATGCCGCCATTCCTCTACCCTGCTGAGACGCAGAAAGCCGCGTTTCTCCTGTCGCTCTAGCACGTGGGGGAGAATGGAATATCTACCGATAATCTTAGCCAGCTAATAATGTCACCAAGAAACATCTCCTTCCGACCTTGTGCTAACATCACGTCACAAGCATCCCAAAATCAGGGTGACTGCCGTGAGGAATCAAACTACCCCGGGGGGAAATGTTACACAAGGCCAAAGGTAATTCTTAATCCCCCTGCACTGTCCCCTAGCCGTGCAATGGTTAAACTGGACAGAACGTGGCATTAACCTCCTCACTGCCAGAGTGAGTCAGCAATGTAAATGTGCGACAGGCTTTTCTGGCAACATAGGGGCTAAAATCAAAAAGAGTTATATATATATATATATACACACACACACGTATATATATATATATATATATATATATATATATATATGAAGTGCTGTGTGCTGGGTGATAATGGGGAAAGGCGGGGTTGCAGACCTGCCTAAGACATGCAGATGAGCATACAGTTGTATTTATATATATTTATATATATATATATATAAAAACATGTGCGTATATCAAATATATATATATATATATATATATATATATATATATATCACATACACCACATTGTAATTAATGATGGGACTTTAGAAATAACAAAGTATATATATATATATATATATATATATATATATATATATATATATATATTCACACTTGTGGCGATCCTCATCACCCATGCACAGCGACAAGGATTTGTCATTCAGACATTGGTCACACGTGTCCCCCTTCTGTCACCCACAAACGTGTGCATGGAGTCATGTGCCAGAGGCACGCGAGGCCAGGGGTCATAAGGGTGGGCAGCTGCTGGGGTCACATGGTTATGCAGACTGGGTGCTGCTGGGGTCACATGGGCATGCAGACTGGGTGCCGCTGAGGTCACATGGGCATGCAGATTGGGTGCTGCTGAGGCCTGTCTGGCAGGAGGTCCCTAGGGTTCAGAGGTCATGTTGATAGGGTGCTGCATAGGTCACAGGTTAGTGTAAAGCTAAAAGAATTATCTTAGAGTTAAGGGTGATGCCGACAGTGTGCTGCAGAGGTCATGGTTCAAATATATCGTGCTAGGGTTATCGTGACGGTGCACGAGAGAGGGGGGGTGGAGGTCAAAGGTTATAAAGACTGTGCGCCTCACCCTACAGCTGCGCCATAGGTCTCCGCGAGGCCTGCATCCCGGCCAGGCCCGGCGGCTCGTCTCCCGCTCACGGTTTACCGAGAAACAGGCGCCATCTCCAGGGAAACCTCCGCTTCCGGCCTCCACAACATGGCGGCAATCCGCACTTCCGGACCTAAAGCCAGGAGTCGGCGCACACTTCCGGAATGCGGCCATCTTGGTGGGGGGAGTCGTAACCAACGAGATGGAACAACCGGGGAGAGATAGTAACCACAAAGGGCGGAGTAGGAAGCCAGTGCTGCTGGAGGACTGCAGAGGCCTGACAATGCAGCACACCCTGAGCCCAGGTGTAATTAAGTGTCAGGCAGCAAAACTTATCAAACATGTGCAGGCCAAAATAATAATTATTACAAATACAGCTAGTTATGAGCAAGAAATGAGAGGAAACGTCACCTATATCATATACCTCCAGCTGTACCTATTTAGTAGCTCCTGTACATATTGTACCTATTTCTGCCACTGGCTGAATCTCCAGGTAATTAAAGCAGCTGGGGTATTAATGACTTATTAATAATTAGCTGGTTTTGTGTTATTGGATCACCTGTCTGGAAGCTCCTCTATCCCACATCAACATACTGTAGCACCGAGGTGGGAAACCCTGTCGCCAATCGCCACAAGTGGCAAATCGGCCATGAAAGTGTCGGTGAATTTGAGTTTGCCCGCTCCGACAATAAAATAAACTTTTTCCTGATGGCGTGTGCTGGTTTCCGCTTTCTGAATGAGCCAACGAAGTGAACCAGCTCTATTTTGATCTAGTTTAATACTGATTGGCCGGCAAAGCCGGCCAATTCAGTTAAACAGCAATTCTACTTGTTGCCAAGTAGAACAAAGAAAAACCAGTCAAACAAATATATAAGGGAACCAACAAGTGCACTGTAAAAAGTGCACTTAAAAAAGAAGGGTTAACTCAAAAGAACCCATGATGGGGGATACCGAGCAGAGCACCCCGCCTAACGCCCACTGGGAGGCAAACTCCGAAACCGTCCCAGCGGACTCGGCGTACGTGAACTCTGCCCGAATACGGGAGTGCACCAGCACCCGGAACACTGCCACGATGTTCGTTGGGACCCCCCTCTCCAAATGCTGCTTCCTGGTCTTGTAAATGGCTACCTTAGCCACTGCCAGGAGCTGGTTGACTAGGAGATCCCTAGGCTTATTGTCTCGGGACACTGGGCACCCAAAAATAAAAAGATGAGGGGAAAAACCCAGGAAGAACTGCAGAAGAAGGCTCCTCAAGGTGGGTAAGAGGGGCTGCAGTCTGGCGCAGCTCCGATAAATGTGGAATACGGACTCCCGCTCGCCACAGAAGGGACAGGCGGCGGGGGAGTCCGTGAAGTGTGCCAAGTACTCTCCTGTGCTCAGTGCACCGTGGAGGACCCTCCAACTCAAATCCCCGGCGGGACGGGGAACCAAAGAATAGAGCTCTCTCCACCGGGGTCTCTCGCCCTCATTCCCAAGAAATACCCGCCTCCAGATGGTATCTGGGCGGGTGACAAGGGCGAGGTAGTGCACTATATGGAGCACCAGAGAATACAGGACTTTCCTCGGCATGCCGCGGAAACATGCCGGGGACATATCCCCCAACCTGCTGAGGTTGGGGGAGATAGGAGCCCAAGGGGGTTGCCGTGGTTTGGGTTCTACGCAAAGATCCGGAGAGCTGAAGTTGATAGGTTGACAATGTCTCCGGTCTGCAAAACCCCCTCGATGAAGGTGCGTGAGTCGGGATGGATTTCATCTTTAATCTCCCGGATCAAACAACGAGGGACACGGGCAGTAAGCATACCCATACGGGGCACAAGCACCTCTGCGCTTACCCAGTCTCGCCGCTCATAGTCCAGGAGATCCCTGACTCTGGTCACTTGCGCCAGGATTAGCCGGCGGCAAATAGAGGGTGAATCCAACATCCGGGCCCCCACTGCCGGATTATACAGCAGGGGCTCGGCGAGGAAATCAACCCCCACCGCCTGTTCCTTCCTGGTCGTGGAGACCAGTTTCCAGGCCTTTAATAAGTCCCGGTAGCATGCCGGCAGCTCCGAGAGGTTTCTTCCTAAACCCTCGGGCCTGATGATAAACAGTTGCCGGTCATACCTCATACTGCGCAGCTGGCAAAAAAAACTGGTCACCAGCTGGCACCACTGCGGAGACGGATCCGGGAATAGGTATCTCTGCAGGTATTGGAGGCGGAAAGTGTGTAACTGGGAGCGGACACACACCACTCCCTGTCCACCCTCCTCCAAAGGAAGGCACGCAACCCCCACAGAGACCCAATGCTTCCCCATCCAGAGAAAATCCATCAATCTCCTCTGGATCTTGTTGATAAATTCGGGGGGCGGACCCATGGCTATCAGCCGGTGCCAAAGCTGACTGGCCACCAGCTGGTTGATCACCAGGGTTCTTCCCCTAAGGGAAAGCATTCTCGAAAGATACACCCATGACCCCAGACGAGCAATGACTCGTTCTTCAAGTTCACTGAAGTTTTCTGGGGCTGGGTCCTCCGCAGCAGACAGGTAGACTCCCAGATACTTGAGAGTATCGCTCCCCCACGAGATATTACGAAACGCGGGGGGCAAAGAGTCCACCTGTAAGGGACCCACCAATATGCCGGAGCACTTGGACCAGTTGATCCGAGCAGAAGAGGCCACGGTGTAGACCTCTTGGCACACTTGTGCCCGCTCCAGATCATCTAGGTCCTGGGCCACAAGGAGCACGTCATCGGCATAAGCCGACAGGACTACCCGCATGCTGGGCTCCCGCAGCACCAGCCCGGTGAGCCTCCTCCTCAGTAGACAGAGGAAGGGCTCGATGGCCAGCGCGTATAGTTGCCCAGACAGGTGACACCCCTTACGTACTCCCCGACCAAACACAAAAGGTGCCGTCAGGGACCAATTAATTTTTACCAGACACTCTGCAGAGGCATACAGCATCCGGAGAAAGCCCACAAATTGTGGTCCAAAGCCAAACTCCCGCAGGGTCTGCATGAGGTAACGGTGATCCACCCTGTCAAACGCCTTCTCCTGATCTAGGGAAAGGAGGGCGAGTGACAGACCAGTCCTCTGTGCGTGGTGTAGCAGGTCCCGGACCAGAAAAATGTTGTCATGAATGCTCCGGCCCGGGACAGTATAGGACTGGTCGGGGTGAATCACCTCTGCCAACACGGACTTGAGCCTCAGCGAGAGCACTTTGGCTACGATCTTATAATCTGTGCTGAGCAGTGAGACCAGTCGCCAGTTAGAGATCTGGCGGAGATCCCCCTTCTTCGGCAGCAGAGACAGTATTGCCCGCCGACATGAAAGTGGCATCTCACCGATCTCCAGGGCTTCGGCCAGGACCTCGGTGAAATCAGGTCCCAGCATCTCCCAAAAAATGGAAGAACGCCACAGTCAGCCCGTCTAGCCCCGGCGCTTTTCCGTGGGACATGAGATTAAGAGCTTCAGAGAGCTCGGCCAGAGTCAAAGGTAACTCAAGCCGCTCTCTTCCACCCTCGCTGACCGTGGGAAGCCCCTCCCATAAGACCCTGCACGCATCTGGCTGGATGGACTCCGGAGAGAAAAGATCTACGTAAAACCTCCGGGTTCTGTCCCGGATGCTCTCCGGGTCAGTCAGAGGAGTACCGTCCTCTGCCAACAGGCAGGTGATATGTTTACGGTTTCCCCTCTTTTTCTCCAGCGCGTAGAAGAGGCGCAACCCGCGACCCTCTTCCCGAAGGAAGTGGATGCGGGATCGCACATCCGCCCCCCGAGCTCTCCGATCTTCCAAGTCCCGGAGAGCGCACTTCCTCTCCACGTACGCACACTGCAGGAATTGGTCTCCTGCCACAGACAGCCGCCTCTCGAGATCGAGCACCTCCTCCCTGAGGGTCTCGATCTCAGCATCGCGCCGCCTGCTGGCACCTTTAGTGTGCTCTTGACAAACGAGGCGCAGATGAACCTTGCCCACGTCCCACCACTGCTCTAACGTGGCAAAGTCTGACCTGCAACCTCTCCAGGCCATCCAAAAGTCTCGGACCGACGTCGCAAACCCCTTGTCCTCCAACAACGTATTGTTGAAATGCCAATAGGCGGCCGAGGGCGCTGCTGGTATTAGCGCCACCGTCACGGACGCACAATTGTGGTCCGATAACGGCGCTAGCCTAATGGTACTGGACTGAGTTCGCGACAGGCTGTGGCTGGATATGTACAGCCTATCGATCCGGGACCAGGATATCCGTCCACCTCTAAACACTCTAACATAGGTGAACTCAGTGGATACCCTGGGCTGTTGTTCTCGCCAGACGTCTACCAAGGAGTAGCGGGTGATGACCTCACGCAAGGCCGACGCAGAACCCGGGTGTGGCTCCGGACCATTCCGGTCCCTCAGAGCCTCGAGGATGCAGTTAAAATCACCCCCCGAGCACCACGTGTTCGTCCGCGTCGATTGTCTCCAGGTATTCGGACAATCTGACGAAGAACTGCCTTCTCAGGGGTCCGGTGGCAGGAGCATACACGTTCAAGAAATTAAACATGTAGTCCTCGTGCCGGACCCTGAGATGCAACAGGCGACCTGGAACAACAGTTTTGGCAAACAGCAGCTCAGGTTGAAATGATTCAGAGAACAGGGTCACCACCCCACAAGATGTCGAAATGAGGTGGCTGAAAAAGACCTTGCCTCGCCACTCCAGATGCCAGCTGGCTTCAGCCTCTGGAGTGGTATGGGTTTCCTACAGGAAACACACAGAATACTTTCCCTTTTGTAAAAAGGAGAGTACCTGGAACCTGCGAAACCCGTCCTTACATCCATTTACATTTAGCGTACCGATGCTCAAAGCCATTGGTAATCAAGAGTCTTGCTTCCCATAGGCGCTCAGGGTACTATACCCCGAGAAGCCCTTACGTGCTCTCGCAACACTTTGTTAAACTTTAGGACCCAAACATGTTCAATAGTCCCGGAAAGTTTGGCCTTGTGGTTAGCCTTGATATATACTCTGAGAGAGTGGAGAATGACCGAAGCATCCTTCCACCTCTCAAGGGCCAACTGCACCTTCGTATGTCCATGTCTACAGAGGGTAGCATCCAGGAAACTATCTAGCTCCCGGGCAGGGATAATGGGGATCGAGAAGTCCACCGACTCCATGGTGCTAGAGGACTCCCCTCTGAGCCCCAACTCCCCAGGCTCCTCTTGTGGCTGGAGAATTCAAGACCCCCGTCCTTCTCTGCGGGGGCCTCTCTCAGCCCTAGATTGGATCCCCTCCTCGGTGTTTCCACGAGGGGGTCCACTGTGCTCTCCACCTCCATCCCCGAGTCAGGATGTTCAGGGGCAGCTGGTGGCGACATGGCAGAGGCAGTGGTCTCCCGAGAGTCCTCGGGGGCCACAGAAGCACACATGCCACGGGTGTTCGCATCACCTGCGGGAGGGCCCTCACCAACCGCGGTAGGGCCCTCACCATCCGCGGGAGTGCCCTCACCATCCGCGGGAGGGCCCTCACCATCTGCGGGAGGGCACTCACCATCCGCGGGAGGGCACTCACCATCCGCGGTAGGGCCCTCACCATCCGCGGGAGGGCCCTCACCATCCGTGGGAGGGCCCTCACCATCCGCGGGAGGGCACTCACCATCCGCGGGAGGGCACTCACCCACCATGGGAGGGCACTCATTAGCAAGGACCTCAAAGGGAGGGTCTATCCCAGCATTCACTCCCAATAAAGTGCCTGCCCAAAACTCCGCACTAAGAGGGTTCAGGTCAGACAACTCCCAGATGTAATCGGAAGTGCTCACCAAAACACCCTCCAAACCCCCACCCACGGGGGTCAGTCCTAGCCCATCTCCTTCCTCAGGTGACGCAAACCGGGGCTTTTTTTCCTTAGTTGCGTCATCCAAAGGCGGTACAACCGGAAGGGGATCCCAGTCGACCCCCGGGTCCCCGAAGACAGGTATCTTTTTTGTGTCCGGTGGGGTAAATTCACCGAAACACAAGTCTCCGGGGGATTCTCTCCAACCCAGAGGGGCGTTGGGAGGCTCCCCAACATCTATTTCTAGGGGTAAGGCCTCATGCTGTTGAGCACCTTGGCCTTCCACCCCAGAGATGTCGGGTACCTCCTCTTGCATTCCTTCCAGATCTTCGAGGGGGGGGGGGCTGTTCATTTATGAGATCCGGCTCACACTGGTCAATCCCAACCAGTGGGCCGAATGGAGCCACCTCGTGCGGAACTGATGTTCCGTTCCCTTTAGGAGACATCCGCGGGTGAACGTAATCCGGTTCACCCACCTCGACCTCCTCAAACGCCCTCTTGTTTTTATTTTTAAATTTGCTCTTCCTGGTGATTGATTCCCCAGGAGAGGGTGCCGCTGCCTCCCCAGCAGGAGCTTCCTCCTGCTCCCCCGCACCCTGTACGGTGCTTACAATGGGGGTAAGCTATTCTTGGGGGGGGACAGCGACAACAGAGGGTGACTGTTGTGGGGTGGCTTTTACCTTCTCCCTCTGATCTTTAGGGAGAGGTTCAGATGTCACCGCCCGAGATGGGACAGCGACATCTTCTGCGGTCCCAGGGGGGAACTCGGCCCTCGAGGGCTTTACCTTCTCCCTCTGTTCTTTTGGGAGAGGTGCAGATGTCACCGCCCGAGATGGGGCAGCGACATCTCCTACGGTCCCAAGGGGGACCTGGGCTCTCGAGGGCCCCGCTGTGGTAGGCACAGCGGTACCGGGTGTCTTGGCAGAGGGAGGGGTGGGTGCAGGAACTGAGGTGGGATTCCTGTTCCCTTTGGGGCAACTCCTACGAGTGTGCCTCAGCTCCTTGCACAGATAACACCTAACCCCCTCCGTGCCATAGAAAAAAATATATTGAATGCCCTCGTAAGGCACCCTAAAGGAACCCTCCACAGATTCTGTGCTCCCCGGCAGCAGCAGTTGTACCTGATGCCTAAATGAGAGCACATGCCTCAGCGCCCTATCCCTGCAGCCCAAAGGCAATTTTGTTATAGGAGACTTAATGTCTCCCAGGGTTTGCAGGTGTGGCCTCATGAGGCTGTCTGGGATGAAGGGGGGCACATTTGAAAGAATGACCTTTGTACCTAACCCCTCCATGGGTTCTATAGGGATGTAGATCCCCCCTACATTGATGCCTTTCTGCACCAGGGTGTGGGTGGCAGCCAGCGTACGCAGGAAGAAAATGCCCCTCCCATACATCTTGCTGGCCGCCACCACAGCAGAGGGACCCACAACGTCTGCCACAGCCCTTACATAGATCTCCATGTTAAGGCCAGGTGACATAGGGCATCTCACCCCAAGCTTCCTGCTCACAGCGGGCGTGGCCCCAGCATTGTTGTTGCTGGGGTCGACGCCTGCAGCTGTTATCTGCGCCCATGTTTGAACTGGGGCTGCAGGGGCCACGCTGCTAACAGGCGCTGGGGGAGGCGTGGCCAGGGCACTGGAAGGACCAGGCCTAGGGCTGTGACTAAGAGTGTTGCTCCTAGGGGCCACAGTTTTTGGTGTCCTGTATCCGGGTGTGGTCCCCGTTGCCACACTACTCCTACCTCCCTTAGGCATGATAATATTAAGCCTTTTAGTCAGGGGAGGAGGTAGTGTTTAGAGAGAAAGGTGCAAAGAGGAACTGTCCTTTTAAGAACCAATTAACCTCTCTGCAAAGGGAGGGGGGGAAAAGCAGCTTTTAAAACCTGCTGCAGTTTTAAATCTTTTCCCCCTTATTAGTTACTCTCTCTCTGTTGTAATAGGCAACACCACAATTTTAACAAGTCTTTGAAGAAAAGACACAGGGCTCTTAATTGCAGGTGAGAAAAGAGGAATCAGGCTTAAGAAATAAAGTGAAAATAGAAGTAAAACAACCAGGGGTGTGGGAGGGGAGAGGGGTTGAAAGCTACAGTACCAGCCAGCCAAAGTGCAGCTGGTGCTGGGTTGAAAAATACTGCAGTCCCTGGGTGAAAAACCAAAAACGGTTTTTAAACCCCCAAAACAACCTTTAAACCTCTACAAAACACACAATCCCCCACAGTTTCACTCCAAAATAACACAAATGAAAAGAAGAATACAACCTGATTCCACAATGCCTAGGAGCTCTGTACATACACTTCTGAGCGAAGCAGCCTATTTTGATCTGGTTTAATACTGATTGGCCGGCGAAGCCGGCCAATTCAGTTAAACAGCAATTCTACTTGTTGCCAAGTAGAACAAAGAAAAACCAGTCAAACAAATATATAAGGGAACCAACAAGTGCACTGTAAAAAGTGCACTTAAAACAGAAGGGTTAACTCAAAAGAACCCATGATGGGGGATACCGAGCAGAGCACCCCGCCTAACGCCCACTGGGAGGCAAACTCCGAAACCGTCCCAGCGGACTCGGCGTACGTGAACTCTGCCCGAATACGGGAGTGCACCAGCACCCGGAACACTGCCACGATGTTCGTTGGGACCCCCCTCTCCAAACGCTGCTTCCTGGTCTTGTAAATGGCTACCTTAGCCACTGCCAGGAGCAGGTTGACTAGGAGATCCCTAGGCTTATTGTCTCAGGACACTGGGTACCCAAAAATAAAAAGATGAGGAGAGAAGTTTAACCAGAACTGCAGGAGAAGGCTCCTCAAGAAGGACAAGAGGGGCTGCAGTCTGGCGCAACTCAAATAAATGTGAAATACGGACTCCCGCTCGCCACAGAAAGGACAGGCGGCGGGGGAGTCCGTGAAGTGTGCCAAATACTCTCCTGTGTTCAGTGCTCCGTGGAGGACCCTCCAACTCAAATCCCCGGCGGGACGGGAACCAAAGATGAATAGAGTTCCTTCCACCGAGGTCTCTCGTCCTCGTTCGCAGGGAATACCCGCCTCCAGATGGTGTCTGGGCGGGTGACAAGGGCGAGGTAATGCACTATATGGAGCACTTGAGAATACAGGACTTTCCTCGGCATGCCGCGGAAACATGCCGGGGACATATCCCCCAACCTGCTGAGGTTGGGGGAAAGAGGAGCCCGAGGGGGTTGCCGTGGTTTGGGTTCCACGCAAAGATCTGGAGAGCTAGGATTGAAAGGTTGACAAGGCTCTCCGGTCTGCAATACCCCCTCGATGAAGGTGCGTGAGTCGTAGTGGATGGCATCTTTAATCTCCTGGATCAAACGACGAGGGACACGGGCAGTAAGCATACCCATACGGGGCGCGAGCACCTCTGCGCTTACCTAGTCTCGCCGCTCATAGTCCAGGAGATCTCCGACTCTGGTCACCTGTGCCAGAATTAGTCGGCGGCAAATAGAGGGTGAATCCAACATCTGAGCCCCCACTGCCGGATTATACAGCAGGGGCTCGGCGAGGAAATCAACCCCCACCGCCTGTTCCTTCCTGGTCGCGGAGACCAATTTCCAGGCCTTCCGTAAGGCCCGGTAGTATGCCGGCAGCACCAAGAGGTCTACCTAAACCCTCAGGCCTGATGATAAACAGTTGCCGGTCATACCTCATATTGCGCAGCTGGCGAAAGAAACTGGTTGCCAGCTGGCACCACTGCGGAGACGGATCTGCGAATAGGTATCTCTGCAGGTACTGGAGGCGGAAAGTGTGTAACTGGGAGCGGACACACACCACTCCCTGTCCACCCTCCTCCAAAGGGAGACACGCAATTCCCGCAGAGACCCAATGCTTCCCCATCCAGAGGAAATCCATCAACCTCCTCTGGATCTTGTTGATAAATTCGGGGGTTGGACCCATGGCTATCAGCCGGTGCCAAAGCTGACTGGCCACCAGCTGATTAATCACCAGGGTCCTTCCCCTAAGGGAAAGCATTCTCGACAGATACACCCATGACCCCAGACGAGCAATGACCCGTTCTTCAAGATCACTGAAGTTTTCTGGGGCCGGGTCCTCCGCAGCAGACAGGTAGATACTCCCAGATACTTGAGAGTATCGCTCCCCCACGAGATATTACGAAACGTGGGGGGCAAAGAGTCCACCTGTAAGGGACCCACCAATATGCCGGAGCACTTGGACCAGTTGATCCGAGCAGAAGAGGCAGCGGTGTAGACCTCTTGGCACTCTTGTGCCCGCTCTAGATCATCTAGGTCCTGGGCCACGAGGAGCACGTCATCGGCATAAGCCGACAGGACTACTCGCATGTCGGGCTCCCGCAGCACCAGCCCGGTGAGCCTCCTCCTCAGTAGGCAGAGGAAGGGCTCAATGGCCAGCGCGTACAGTTGCCCAGACAGAGGACACCCCTGACGTACTCCCGACCAAACACAAAAGGTGCCGTCAGGGACCAGTTGATCTTCACCAGACACTCTGCAGAGGCGTACAGCATCTGGAGAAAGCCCACAAATTGTGGGCCGAAGCCAAACGCCCGCAGGGTCTGCATAAGGTAACGGTGATCCACTCTGTCAAACGCCTTCTCCTGATCTAGGGACAGGAAGGCGAGTGATAGACCAGTCCTCTGCGCGTAGTGCATCAGGTCCCGGACCAGAAAAATGTTCTCATGAATGCTCCGGCCTGGGACAGTATAGGACTGGTCGGGGTGAATCACCTCTGCCAGCACGGACTTGAGCCTCAGCGAAAGCGCTTTGGCTACGATCTTATAGTCCGTGCTGAGCAGTGAGACCGGTCGCAATTAGAGATCTGACGGAGATCCCCCTTCTTCGGCAGCAAAGACAGTATTGCCCGCCGACACGAAAGTGGCATCTCACCGATCTCCAGGGCTTCGGCTAGGACCTCGGTGAAATCAGGTCCCAGCATCTCCCAGAAAACCCGGAAGAACTCCACAGTCAGCCCGTCTAGCCCCGGCGCTTTTCCGCGGGACATGAGACTGAGGGCTTCAGAGAGCTCGGCCAGAGTCAAAGGTAACTCAAGCCGCTCCCTTCCATCCTCACCGACCGTGGGAAGCCCCTCCCATAAGACCCTGCATTTATCTGGCTGGATGGACTCCGGGGAGAAAAGATCTACATAGAATCTCTGGGTTCTGTCCCGGATGCTCTCCGGGTCAGTCAGAGGGGTACCGTCCTCTGCCAGCAGGCATGTGATATGTCTACGGTTTCCCCTCTTTTTCTCCAGCGCGTAGAAGAGGCGCGACCCGCGACCCATCTCTCGAAGGAAGTTGATGCGGGATCGCACATACGCCCCCCAAGCTCTCCGATCTTCCAAGTCCCGGAGAGCGCACTTCCTCTCCACGTACATACTCTGCAGGTATTGGTCTCCTGCCACAGACAGCCGCTTCTCGAGATCGAGCACCTCCTCCCTGAGGGCCTCGATCTCAGCATCGCGCCGCCCGCTGGCACCTTTTGTGTACTCCTGACACACGAGGCGCAGATGAACCTTGCCCACGTCCCACCACTGCTCTAACGTGGCAAAGTCTGACCTGCAGGCCATCCAAAAGTCTCGGACCGTCGTCGCAAACCCCTTGTCCTCCAACAACGTATTGTTGAAGTGCCAATATGCGGCCGAGGGTGCTGCAGGTAGCAGCGTCACCGTCACAGACGCACAATTGTGGTCCGAAAACGGCGCCAGCCTAATGGCACTGGACTGGGCTCGTGACAGGCTGTGGCTGGAAATATACAGCCTGTCGATCCGGGACCAGGACATCCGTTCACCCCTAAACACCCTAACATGGGTGAACTCAGTGGATGCCTCAGGATGTTGTTCTCGCCAGACGTCTACCAAGGAGTAGCGGGTGATGACCTCCCGCAAGGCCGACGCAGAACACGGGTGTGGCTCCGGACCATTCCGGTCTTTCCGAGCCTCAAGGGTACAGTTAAAATCACCCCCGAGCACCACGTATTCGTCTGCGTCGACTGTCTCCAGGTATTCAGACATTCTGACGAAGAACTGCCTTCTCAGGGGTCCGGTGGCAGGAGCATACACGTTCAGGAAATTAAGCGTGTAGTCCTCGTGTCGGACTCTGATATGCAACAGGCAACCTGGAACAACAGCTTTGGCAAGCAGCAGCTCAGGTTGAAAGGATTCGGAGAACAGGGTCACCACCCCACAAGATGTCGAAGTGAGGTGGCTGAAAAAGACCTTGCCTCGCCACTCCAGATGCCAGCTGGCTTCAGCCTCTGGAGTGGTATGGGTTTCCTGCAGGAAACTCACAGAATACTTTCCCCTTTGTAAAAAGGAGAGTACCTGGAACCTGCGAAACTCGTCCTTACATCCATTAACGTTTAGCGTACCGATGCTCAAAGCCATTGGTAATCAAGAGTCTTGCTTCCCATAGGCGCTCAGGGTACTATACCCCGAGAAGCCTTTACGTGCTCTCGCAACACTTTGTTAAACTTTAGGACCCGAGCATGTTCGATAGTCCCGGAAAGTTTGGCCTTGTGGTTAGCCTTGATATATACTCTGAGAGAGTGGAGAATGACGGAAGCATCCTTCCACCTCTCAAGGGCCAACTGCACCTTCGTATGTCCGTGTCTACAGAGGGTATCATCCAGGAAACTATCTAGCTCCCGGGCAGGGATAATGGGGATCGAGGAGTTCACCAACTCCATGGTGCCAGAGGACTCCCCTCTGAGCCCCAACTCCCCAGGCTCCTCTTGGCTGGAGAATTCAAGACCCCCGTCCTTCTCTGCGGGGGCCTCACTCAGCCCTAGATTGGATCCCCTCCTCAGTGTTTCCACGAGGGGGTCCACTGTGCTCTCCACCTCCATCCCCGAGTCAGGATGTTCAGGGGCAGCTGGTGGCGACACGGCAGAGGCAGTGGTCTCCCGAGAGTCATCGGGGGCCACAGAAGCACACATGCCACGGGTGTTCACATCACCCGCGGGAGGGCACTCACCAACCGCGGGAGGGCCCTCACCATCCGCGGGAGGGCCCCCACCATCAGCGGGAGGGCCCTCACCAGCTGCGGGAGGACCCTTACCATCTGCGGGAGGGCCCTCACCATTCGCGGGAGGGCACTCACCAACCATGGGAGGGCACTCATTAGCAAGGACCTCAAAGGGAGGGTCTATCCCAGCGTTCACTCCCAACAAAGTGCCTGCCCAAAACTCTGCACTAAGAGGGTTCAGGTCAGACAACTCCCAGATGTAATCTGAAGTGCTCACCAAAACACCCTCCAAACCCTCATCCACGGGGGTCAGCCCTAACCCATCTCCTTCCTCTGGTGACGCAAACCGGGGCTTTTTATCCCTATGTGCGTCACCCAAAGGCGGTACAGCCGGAGGGGGATCTTGGCTGGCTCTGAAGATAGGTGCATTCGGCATGTCAAATTCACTGAAGCACAATTTCCGGGGGACGCTCTCCAACCGAGAGGGGCGTTGGGAGGCTCCCCAACATCCCCAGAGGCGTCGGGTACCTCCAGCTGCATTCCTTCCAGAAATTCGAGGGGGGGGCTGTACATTTGTGGGATCCGGCTTACACTGGTTAATCCCAACCAGTGGGCCGGACAGGACCACCTTGTGCGGAACTGATTTTTCTTTCCGCTTCCGAGACTTCAGAGGGTAAACGTAATATGGTTCACCCTCCTCAACCTCCTCAATCACCCTCTTATTGGTTTTAGATTTGCTCTTCCTGGGGATTGATTTCCCAGGAGAGGGTGCCGCTGTCTCCATAGCAGGAGTTTCCTCCCGCTCCCCTTCCCCCTGTACGGTGCTTACAATGGGGTTAGGGGGTTCTTGGGGGGGGGGCAGCGACAGAGGGTGACTGTTGTGGGGTGACTTTGTCCTTCTCCCTCTTTTTTGGGGGGAGAGGTTCAGATGTCACTGTTTGAGATGGGGCAGTGACATCTTCTGCGGTCCCAGAGGGGGCCTGGGCCTTCGAGGGCTTTTCCCTCTCCCTCTTTATTTGGGGGAGAGGTGTAGACGTCACTGTCCGAGATGGGGCAGCGACATCTCCTGTGGTCCCAGCGGGGGCCTGGGCCCCCGAGGGTTCCGCTGCAGTGGGCGCAGCGGCACAGGGTGTTTCCTCCTGGGGGAGACAGCGATAACAGAGGGTGGCCGCTCCAGGGTGACCCCTTCTCCTTCCTTCCGCTCTCCAGGAAGAGGTGCAGAAGTCACTGTTCTGGATGGGACAGCGACATCTCCTGCGGTCTCAGGAGGGACCTGGGGCCTTGAGGGCCCCGCTGTGGTGGGCACAGTGGTACCGGGTGTCTTGGCAGAGGGAGGGGCGGGTGCAGGAGTTGGGATGGGTCCTCTGTTCCCTTTGAGGCAACTCCTACGAGTGTGCCCCAGCTCTTTGCACAGATAACATCTAACCCCCTCCGTGCCATAAAACACAGTGTATGCTATGCCCTCGTAGGGCACCCTAAACAAACCCTCCACAGATTCAGTGCTCCCTGGCAGCAGCAGTTGTACCTGCCGCCTAAATGAGAGTACATGCCTCAGCGCCCTATCTCTGCAGCCCAAAGATAATTTTATTATGGGGGACTTAATGTCTCCCAGGGCTTGCAGGTACGGCCGCATGAGGCTATCTGGGATGAAGGGGGGCACATTTGACAGAATGACCTTTGTGCCTAACCCCTCCATGGGTTCTATAGGGATGTATTTCCCCCCTACACTGATGCCTTTCTGCACCAGGGTGTGAGTGGCAGCCAGCGTACGGAGGGAAAAAATGCCCCTCCCATACATTTTGCTGGCCGCCACCACAACAGAGGGACCCACCACATCAGCCACAGCCCTCACATATATCTCCATGTTTAGGCCAGGTGACATTGGGCACCTCACCCCAAGCTTCCTGCTCAGACAGGGCGTGGCCCCAGCATTGTTGTTGCTGGGGTCAACGCCTGCAACTGCCACATGCGCCCATGTTGGAACTGGGACTGCAGGGGTTACGCTGCTAACAGGTGCTGGGGGAGGCGTGGCCAGGGCACTGGAAGGACCAGGCCTAGGGCTGTGACTAAGAGTGTTGCTCCTAGGGTCCACAGTTTTTGGTGTTCTGTATCCGGGCGTCGCCCCCATTGCCGCACTTGTCCTATTCCCCTTTCCAGGCATGATAACAAATAAGCCTCTAAGTCAGGGGAGGGTATTGCTTAGGGAGAGAGGTTTTGAGAGGAACTGTCCCTTTAAGAAGAGATCTCTCGGCAAGGGGAAAAAAACAGCAGCTTTTAAAAACCTGCTGCAGTTTTAAATCTTTTTCCCCTTATTAGTTGCGCTCTCTCTGTTATAATAAGCAAACACCACAATTTTACAAGTCTTTATAGAAAAGACACAGAGCTCTCAATTGCAAGTGAGAAAAGGAATCAGGCTTAAGAAAAACAAAAGTGTGAAATTGGAAGTTTAAACAACCAGTAAAAACCTCCAGTAGTGAGGGAGGAGAAGAGGGGTGAGACTGCAGTTTTCCAGCCAGCCAAACTGCAGCTATGCTGGGTTAAAACACTGCAGCCCCTGGGTGAAAACAAAAAACGGTTTTTAAACCTGAAAAAACACCCAAAACCCTCTATAAAACTCCCAGTATACTCACAGTATACTCCCCCACAGATCCAAACCAAAAAATACCAAATAAAGAAAGAATAAAGCTGATTCCTTACCAAATGCCTGGGAGCTCTGTGCATACACTTCTGAGTGAAGCTGCAGCAGGTGATAGTACTGAGGTGAGGGACGCAGCAGCAGGTGATAGTGCTGAGGTGAGGGAAGAGACAAAAAGTGTGTGTTTTAAATATTCGATGGTGCAACCTAATTTCTCAATGTTTACATGGTGTGGCAATTTTCACTTCTCAGTCGCCACACCTGTGGCTACATTGAAAAATAGGTTGCCCACCTCTGATGTAGCAAATACAGTGAGCCTCTTTATGTGCCAAATGTTGGCAGGTCTCCTATATCCATCTTGTAAATCATATTAAAAATTCTAACCATTAGAGGAGGCCTTTAATAGTTTCCCAAACTAGCTACTGAATCCCACTGCATGCTGCTGGGCTGAACCCACTACCGGTTTCACGTTGCCGAAGTAAACATGGCGTCTCTTACGGCTGAATATTCCTGATGCCCTGACATGGTATGTGAGATGAGTGAAACGCGTACTGAAGAGGCCTATTAACCCAACATTAATGTGATAAGCCGGCAGGACACCCACCTCTTGCGGCAGGGGGGTCAACTCTAGTCCTGAAGCTCGCCCCCCCAACAGCTCAGGTTTTCAGGATATCCCAGTGTTTGCACAAATGGCTCAATCAGAGGCTCCGTCAAAGTCTGAGCCACCTGTGCTGAAGTAGGGACAGATTGAGCCACCTGTGCTGAAGCAGTGAAAACCTGACCGGTTGGGTCCCCTGTGTAATTAGCAGCCATGACAACCCTCTCTTACAGGTGTGCCAACTCTGAGTATAATTTGAATGTGAGGAAGAGGGGATGGGGATGACACACCCCACTCATCAGCTAGTTGGTATGTGTAGAGGGAGAGGGGGTTGGCCCGGTATTAAAGGGGTTGCACCCCATATGGCCACCCCCTGACCTCACCAGGGAGGCAAGGGGTTAACTGGACTGCGGTCCAGGAAGGTGGTTTACACCTTGTCATGTCATGAAAATGTATGTTCCCCTGTTCCCATGTTTCATTATAATCCTGTATTTTAATGTTTTAAAGTGCATTTCTGTATCTCCAGTTCTGGAGGTCGCAGAGAGTTGATATTTGGCCAATGTGTGGAGTCACTGTAGGCATTAAGAACTGGCAAATTTCGACCCACTGAGCCCACCAGAATGGAACTTATTAATATGTGTAGATATTATAGTATATACAGTATGTATGGTATTTTGGATCTGCTCTGGAAATGCAGACCATCTGCTATGCTAATAGATCATGAAGGGCAGTCGGCTGATTGAGCCTAAGCACTGTGATCAAAAGTTAACTGCCTGATTGTTTACACTAAGTACTAATCAATAGATCAAGTACTAATCAACAGACTCAGCCACTCTAATTGTTACCTGAGGGCGGAGGAACATCAAACTGGAGTGGTTTGTAAGTGTTATGTCTACACCTACACTGCTTAAAAAAATTCCGTGCATTAAACACAGCACCGTCCCTCTCCTGTCCTGCCTGAGTGTGCGGCTTTGCACAGCTACACAGTGAGGTACAAACATCACACCTACCCCTGCGCTAGGTCCCCCCGAGGGCTAGGGCTCCGGACATTCCGCCAGGTCAAGGGGTCAGAACCACAGACATCAGTAAGTACAGCTACCACTACACTGACCGCTGCAGGACACTGATTGGCACTATCTGAGACAGTCGTCCATCGCTGACGCAGGTAACATACCGCACGCCACACGCACTGGCTAAAGGCCTACACACACCTGCAGCATCGCAGAACTCAGACCCTCACCAGACACCACGCAGGAGAGTGACAACTCAGACGCGGAGACTGCGGCACAACCGCAACAGATTCAGGAAGGTGCAAGGCCTAAGCGGACAGTTACACTTACACAAAAGGCCCGCGAAAAATATGACATTGACGCGCACTGCGACAAGTTAGAGAAGGCCTGGGGAAAACTGGACTTGAAATGTGTAATGTTGCAAGCATTGGCAACCATGACAGGCAGCTCGAGCAGGCAATAACTACCGAGCGTGGTCAGAGACATACATCAGCTGCTTGACCAGGACTAATACCGTGGAAAGCCTGCAAGAATGAAACGTACAGCATAATATTGACCTGACACGTGACAGCCACGTGCGGACCGATATCACGGACGCTGAGAGTAGGAGAAAGGACCTTGTGCTGGAGACTACATCACAGCGCTCCAGCGCGTTGAGCCATTCATCAAGGTCAGCAAAATCAGCGTGATCTAATGCGTCTAGCGCAAGCACAAGCGCTACCAAGGTGTGAGCTATCACAGAGGCTGCTCGGGCGCAAGGGGCGCATATGCTCAGAAAGAGGCAGCCAGGAGACTAGAAAGGACCTGCATAGAAGAGGAGGAGCAGAGAGACGCTGACGCCGCCACTGCCGCTACAGCCACTGCCAACGCCGCTGCAGCCACCACCGCTGAATCCAACACTATCGCTGCAGCAGCCGCTGCGCGTAAGAAAACCGAGTTGGATGTGAACCTAGAGGCCCTAAATAGAGAGGGAAGCCGCCGTAGCCCAAGCCAAAGTCTTAGGCCGTACGTATAGTGCCGACGCCAGCAACGCGTGTGATGTCGCCGTCGCCGCTAGCGGAAGTTGTATTTCGCTTTGCGGCGGCGTCGCAGGCGACCAGGCCATTGATTGGTTCAGGGGCTGTCACATGAGGCGACAGCCCCTGAAAAATCAAATATTGCCAGCTTCAAAAAATCACGTTGCCTCGTCGCTTTGTCGCCATCGCGCTTACTATAAGCGCACGCGGCGACAATGCATTTGTTTTCGGGCGACGTTGCGTCGCCGGCACTATAAGTGCGGCCTTAGAAGCAGCCGTACAACAGGATGGCGGGGAGCGATCATACGGTCGGATAGCCTCAGAGGATCCAGCCCAACGCACTGAAGCCTGTGAGGAGCCTTCCCAGTGTTAACACCAGCGCACCAGCTCTACATGATGATGAGGATATCACAGGTGCCGAAGCCTTGCAAAATCCACTTGGAAAAGATGCTGTTTCATTAAAGGCAAACACTACCCGGGATAACTGCAGCCACAACAGTGATCCACACGCCCGCACACATACGGATGCACTACAACAGGCTCGCAATCCAGGTACGCCCACCCGAAGAAACGCAGCTCCCCACACTAACCAGCAGTCATCGCACATCCACACCAAGGAAGAGGCGACTGCAAGGCCCCCCCGGCAACCACCATTGCAACCACCATTGCGCCAAGCACACACTCCGCCCATAGGTCAAAGACGCATGATCGACCCCACTCTACCTCACAATCCAACATTGCAAACATATACGGCAGACGGAGCAACATAACAGAACGTGACTGCCCACACCCTCCGCAAGACCAACATACTGATGCATCCGGTCTAACAGACATGGGCAAGTACGTGATCCAACGTAATATGGTGCAAACAGGACTTACCAACTTCGACGACTGTCCTGGGAATTACAGAATATGGAAGTGCACATCCACGGACGCAATCAAGCGTCTGAGCATCTCTGCGAGGGAAAAACTCAGCCTGCTGACCAAATGGTGGGGGAAATAATCTGTAGAGCATGTGAAGAGGCTCAGGGCAGCAAACGTAAACTGCTCCCAAGTAGGTCTTGACTTTGTATGGGAAAGTCAAGAGGAGTGCTATGGTAGCCCAGAGGTAATCGAAGATGCACTCTTCAAGAAAGTTGAAAACTTCCCCAGAATCACGGTCAGACTATTCGAAGTTACAAGAGCTCGGATATCTTCTGCAGGAATTGGAGTCTTCAAGAGCAGACCAATCTTTATTGGGTCTCAACGTCTTAGACTCCGCTCGCAGAGTGAAACCCATCTTGGAGAAGCTACCTTACAACCTCCAAGAAAGATGGACTTCGCAAGGTTCAAAATACAAAAGGGAGAAACAAGTCGCCTTCCTTCCCTTCTCAGGCTGCGTCCATAGAAGGACAGGCCGTGCTGAGTCATGCGGACCCTCCGCGCTGAGCCCCTGCATCCTCAATGAGGATGTCTTTAGAGGGGGCTCACGCGAGCGTCCGCAGGTGTGCTGAGGTGCCTCAAGGGACTTGGTCTGCTCTAACTATCCACCTTTCCTACGCCACCTCCTATGGGCGCCCAAGGCGTACTGTGCGAGAGTCTACGCTCCTAACTACCCTCGGCATATGTAATTGCGCCCATCCTTCTCCAACACTTGCATGGAGAGTGCATCTCACTTTGCCTGTTCCGCCTTGCTATAAGCCGGTCCTGTTCTGACATATATCTCAGCAGCGCCTCCAAATGTAACCCTGCTTCCCCCCTTCCCCCAGACTCTACGGTGGTGTCTAGGGTGCATGAGGACGGATTACATGCGGTGTGGTGCGTACCTGTGAGGAACAGGAGGGCCTGAGCTTCCCACTATGTTGTGGGGGAGCCAGGACCGGGCTTCTGGGGTGGTAGCCTCCATGATCTCTTAGTGGTGCAGCGCCTCCATCTTCTATATGTTACGCCGATGCTCGCCACAAACCGGGACCGGACCGCGGGGCTGAGGTGGGGTTATATAATCACCGACCTGAGTCCACGCAGACTGATCCGGAGTGCGCAGTTCATAGTCGTACATCGCAGGGTCAGGATTGGAGAAGGCAGCATCGTCGTTAATGAAGCAGGAGTTCGGCAACAGGAAATCAGGAGTGCCCCGCTTCAGCTTAGGAGCGTGAGCGCGGGGGTGGCTTCTGCGCGAGGAGCGGCCTCGGCCCATGACGCCGATCTCAGCAGGAGGAGACAGCAGGCTGGCCGAAGTTCACCGCAGGGCAGCGTCGGGAAGAACCAACGCTTCAGCGCAGAAGTCCAAGGCAGGTCACTGCAAGAGGATCGCAGCAAGCCGCAGGAAAGGAAGGGTAGCCACTGCTAGGAGGGAATGCAGCAGGTACCGGTGCTGGCAACACGCTTCAGCACAGACGTCCCGGGTAGGCCACTGCAGGAGAATAGCAGCAGGCCAGTGCTGGCATCAACGCTTCAGCACAGACGTCCAGGGCAGGCCACTGCAAGGAGATAGCAGCAGGCCGCAGGAAAGGAAGGGTAGCCACTGCTAGTAGGGAATGCAGCAGTACCAGTGCTGGCATCAACGCTTCAGCACAGACGTCCAGGATAGGCCACTACAGGAGAATAGCGGCAGGCCAAAGGACAGGAAGGGTAGCTACTGCTAGGAGGGAATGCAGCAGTTACCAGTGCTGGCATCAACGCTTCAGCACAGACGTCCAGGGTAGGCCACTGCAAGGAGATAGCAGCAGGCCAGTGCTGGCAACAACGCTTCAGCACAGACGTCCAGGACCAGGCCTCTGGATACTCAGGAACTTGGAAGGTAAGAACGCTAGGAGAGAGGCCTGGGGTGGTTTGTGGCAGAGACAGTAACATAGAGGTAGGAATAGTTATGCTCGGCGCTGGTTCAGAGCCAACGCCTAGAATATAAAGGGCGGAGATCCAATCACAGGAGGAGGGTGTGTGAGAATTCCTCCAATGAAGTAGCACAGGGCAGAAGCTGCAATGAGAGGCAGCACCTGTGCCATAGATTGCCAGAGGAAGCCTGCAACTGCACAGGTCTGCAAGGCAAAAGTCAAAGCCAGTAGTGGATTCCTTACAGTACCCCCCCTTCAGGTGAGACCTCCGGACGAACAAGATCCATCACAGATTTGGGGGACATGGAATTGTTCCTAAACCTCCTTAGGAGAGAGGTGGTGTTGAAAGCCCATAGTTTGTTGGGATTCCTTACAGTACCCCCACCACTGGGTGAGAAGCCTGGGTGAACAGGACCATTCATAGGTCTGGGAGACATTGAGTTGTTCCTGAAGTGTCTCCGGCGAGAATTAGGTCCACAATCCAGATGTACATTGGCAAGTGCCATGAAAGACAGCGGTGGTACTGCAGTTCTTGGTACATGGACAATGGGACCTGAGGGCTCCGGAATGGGAACATCGGAAGGACAGTAGCCAGGTGTCCGGTGCATAGTAATACTCCAAGAGTACGGGACACAGGACACAGATTGTCGGACAAAAATGGCAGAGGGACCTTCAGGGAAGGCAATGTCTTTGGTGAAATCAGCACGGAGGAAGTTGCGAGAGTCTTTAGCTTCCAAGGAATTCCGGGTGGTGGTTAGCAAGGGAATGGGGCGGGAGGGTTCACTACACACTATAGCAGCGGTACTTTTGATACCAAGCAGGGTTGCTATCCCAAGCAAATTGCGAGAGTCTGTAGCAGTGTGCATGCAACTCTTGGTCATGGTACTGGCAGTTGAAGAAGGATCCGCTTCCTTTGGTTTGTGATCTTTAGAGAGAATCAAATCCGAAATTGTGGCCTTGGCGAAGGACATAATAAGCATGTCAATACCCATAGTGGACCCATAGAGAACAGGAACGGACGCTTCAGGTAAAGCGACGAGGTCCAGTAAGGGTGTCTTCGTCTTAGGGAGAGGCCAATTGCCATACAGATCGGGCACTTTGGGCACCGCACAGAGACCTGCGAGTAAGGAGTCTGTTTGAAAGGTGAGAAAACAGATTTTATCCAAAAAACAAGGCAGGCGGTTAAGCGGTGCATCAACCTTAGGGAAAAAAGTCTTGGGGTTAAAGCTGGGTGCCTCCAACACAGAGAAAGAAGACAGAGAACTAGAGCTTGGCTTCGGAGTGGAGGTCCCAGGTACCCAGGTCTCACATGATACTGTGGGAGAAGCAATGCAAATTGTTACTGTTTTAAACATAGGGTTTTTAACATCGGTAGCTCCAGGCACCTTTTTGAGAGGTAACCCTAGTTTTGGGACAGGACAGTCAATAGCAAGTACCCCAAGTATTGTGGAAGACACAGAGAAAAATAAGTCCATTTTAAAGACGGGATCTTCTGAAAAAAGGGAAAGTTCCAAATGCGATACCCCTGAGTTCGTGGTAGTAGACATACAGTCAGTAGTGGATACCCCGAATACTGTGGGCGAATCAGCGTGAAACAGTATTATTACAGGAATGGGCATCCCAGACTTAAAGTCATTTTTAATCATCCCGGAGGCTGTGGCATGATCCGTGAGAGAAACTGGGGTAAACTCTCCAACAGACACAAGGGACATCTTGCTTGTTACAGAATTGGGTCCCTGAGAATCCCTAGTGAGGGCATCAGACTCCATGGGAGACTTAGTGACAGGGGTTTTGGAACTGATTAAAGGAATTGCAGGTATCACAGATTTAATAGGAGAAATACCTTGCAAAACAGAAATTTTAGTAAAGGTGATAGGCATCACAGATAGGACAGACAGAAGTAAGCTAGGCAAGGTTGCTTCTATATCAGAAGATTTGGCAGCGGCAAAGCTTAACTCAGCGGCTGCTGGAGAACTTTTAACTACAGTGAGAAGGGACTGCAGATTTACAAAGTCAGGGATAAAGGGAGTCTCAAACTTAAAAGCCTGATCCTTCAAAAAGAAGGGCCCTAACTTTAATGGTACTGAGAGAACAACAGCAGATACGCTGATCTCAGTAGGGGTCACTTGGAAAGGAGCATAATATGTACTGTTCGCTTTAAACCCTAGGATTTGAGAAAAGGAGAACTCAGACAGTGCAAGTGGGGCAACCACGACTGTGCTGGCCTCTGAAGTGGGTATTTGGGAAAGAGTGTCTGGGACATCAGAAACGACAACAGATTCCATGAAAAGGGGTCTATGCTCAGAAGCAGGGGTCTCAGCTCTCTGAGTGGCAGACGGGGTGAGTGAAATACCTAGGAGTAGGGATTCTGCGAACAGGTTTAGAGAAACAAACGGCTCCAGAATACTTTTTACTGGAGCCAGTATATTTGCCGAGAGTTCAGGGGGCATAGCCCCGGGAATTTTAGCCGAGTCAGAGGACAACAGGGGTTGATCCTCTGAGGCTAAGGAGGTGTCCCTGACTGACGAACTAAAGGGATCTACCAAGGAAGATTCACAGGGCTGACCTGCAGGGGTTAACATAGGAAAAACCCCAAGGGTTAAATTACTCTGTACCTGAGAATCAGAGAAATAGAAGCTAGTCTCCGAGAGTGGGGTCATAGGGGGTTCTGCCTCTTGCCCTAGGGACCTATCATTAGACTGCGGAATACTAGGGTTAGCAGTAGGGACCTCACAGAGCAGACCAGCAGGGGTTAGTACAGAAAAAACCTTGGAAACAGAGCTTAGAATCTTTGGTTTAGGAAAAGAGGGCAAACAGGATTCATTCTCTGGTGCTAGGGAAGACACACCGACCTGGGGACTGCAGGGATTTACAGTGGGGGACGCATAAGCCTGACTAGCAGGGGTTAAGACCGAAATAACCTCAGGGACAGAACTTAGGGAGGTTAACTCGGGATTAGGGAGCGTGGCAGCTTCTTCCTTAGCGGGCAGCGACAGAGAAATGGTTTGACCATTCTTAGGAGAGAGAGGTACCCCAACAGGTTTAGCAACAGAACTGACAGAAAAGGGTTTGTGAATAGTCTGTGCGTGGGCAGCAAGTAGAGGTTCACGCTCGCTTATGTTTTTGTCAAATTCCAGGAATAATTTAAGGGTGGTGTCTATAGCCTGAGCCGGTACCCCAAAATCCGCAGGTTCAAGACCTGGAGTAGACATAAGAAGGAGTAGTTGGGAGTACTGGGCTTGTAACATCTTCTTCACCTCTCTACATTCCTGAGACCTTGTAAGTATTTCTTTACGAGTTAGTCTTTCTGCAGGGGTTAACCCTTCATACATACATTCAAGATTAGGTGGAGGCAGTCTTTCAAACAGATACTGTTTTTCAAACAGGGACTGGTCCGCAGCCTGGGACATAGGTACAGTTAAACATTTACCATCCCCCGCCACGGCGCGGTCCGGTTTTAATGGGCCGAGCATACTGTTACGCCGATGCTCGCCACAAACCGGGACCGGACCGCGGGGCTGAGGTGGGGTTATATAATCACCGACCTGAGTCCACGCAGACTGATCCGGAGTGCGCAGTTCATAGTCGTACATCGCAGGGTCAGGATTGGAGAAGGCAGCATCGTCGTTAATGAAGCAGGAGTTCGGCAACAGGAAATCAGGAGTGCCCCGCTTCAGCTTAGGAGCGTGAGCGCGGGGGTGGCTTCTGCGCGAGGAGCGGCCTCGGCCCATGACGCCGATCTCAGCAGGAGGAGACAGCAGGCTGGCCGAAGTTCACCGCAGGGCAGCGTCGGGAAGAACCAACGCTTCAGCGCAGAAGTCCAAGGCAGGTCACTGCAAGAGGATCGCAGCAAGCCGCAGGAAAGGAAGGGTAGCCACTGCTAGGAGGGAATGCAGCAGGTACCGGTGCTGGCAACACGCTTCAGCACAGACGTCCCGGGTAGGCCACTGCAGGAGAATAGCAGCAGGCCAGTGCTGGCATCAACGCTTCAGCACAGACGTCCAGGGCAGGCCACTGCAAGGAGATAGCAGCAGGCCGCAGGAAAGGAAGGGTAGCCACTGCTAGTAGGGAATGCAGCAGTACCAGTGCTGGCATCAACGCTTCAGCACAGACGTCCAGGATAGGCCACTACAGGAGAATAGCGGCAGGCCACAGGACAGGAAGGGTAGCTACTGCTAGGAGGGAATGCAGCAGTTACCAGTGCTGGCAACAACGCTTCAGCACAGACGTCCAGGACCAGGCCTCTGGATACTCAGGAACTTGGAAGGTAAGAACGCTAGGAGAGAGGCCTGGGGTGGTTTGTGGCAGAGACAGTAACATAGAGGTAGGAATAGTTATGCTCGGCGCTGGTTCAGAGCCAACGCCTAGAATATAAAGGGCGGAGATCCAATCACAGGAGGAGGGTGTGTGAGAATTCCTCCAATGAAGTAGCACAGGGCAGAAGCTGCAATGAGAGGCAGCACCTGTGCCATAGATTGCCAGAGGAAGCCTGCAACTGCACAGGTCTGCAAGGCAAAAGTCAAAGCCAGTAGTGGATTCCTTACACTATACTCCCAGGAATATGGGACAGGACCGGTATAGAAGAACCCCTTGGGTCCCAGGGTAGTACTTTTCAAGTCACACACAGTCTTTGATGATAATGAATAGTCTCTTTTATTGACAGAGCAACAATATCCCAAAGATAGTGGCTTCCAACAGCCGCAACAATAGCCAGGACGGGTTATTACGCCGCTCGCCATCGCCCAGATAATTCCTCCTCTCCTTCCCTCCAAGTCGCTCCTCCGGCAGGATGGTCTGGGCTAGGGCTTCAATACCCCGTGGCCCACCCCCGAGGTTATCCTCGCGGTGGGTCTTGTATTCTCCCCATCAACCCCGGCAGTGGGGTGAGGGCATTGGTCCACCAAGTCTATAATTCTATCAGCTCTACTAAAGGACGCTGAATCTTTCCGCTCTTCTCTCTCCTGCACTCTGCGCAGGGGAGACCATTGTCTCCTCCAAATCCTCGGACCGATCCGCAGGATTCCTTGACTCATAGCATATTAACTGCACTGCATACTCCCGGCATAACTAACCGGCAACTCCAGACTCTCAATATCACTATTAACTCTCTCTACTCTACTCACCGGAGTTGGCTGCTAAATATAGAGCTAGCCCCGCCCCTCGTGATGTCAACAGAACCTCCCCTCTTGCTCACGCCTGCAGCAGAGTCCAGGCCTGCGTCTACCACTCAGGATAGGGCTCTGAAGGGGGAAAACCCATGATGATTACTGGTGCCTGATCTTAACAGGACTTACCACAGCAGAAGGAAGATAGGTATAACCTGTGCTGTTTACAGGGGGCTACACATACATGGACTGTTTATATATTGTTGTTATATTTATGTGTTCCACATGTTTATATTAATAATAGTGGTATCTACAGATACCAGACGGGGAGTGTCCTGAAACAAACAGGATTGTGTGTTCTTTCTGCCTTCAGGCTCCCAGCACTCCTCAGCATAGCTGTTGTAACAATGTTGCGATCCCTTGTGGGTTTCTTGGCTTCAGCCAGTTGCCTTGGCAACCCCCCTGCCTTTTACCAGGATGGACTGCTCCCCCTCCCCTTGCCAGGTGGTATTGTCCCAGCTAATTTCCCATCAGCCCACACCTGCATGCTGCCTCTTAGTATTAATCTCGAGCAGACATCTCTCCTATCCTGGTAAAGTGACTGATTTTTACCTATCCCTATATCCTCACTTCCCTCACAGCTCCCTTCCCCTAATGTCCCAGTGTTCCCTCAGTACTCTTTTCCCCCTCTTTATTTGTACGTTGATGCCCCAAATAAACACTTCAGCGAGTAAGAAGTTTCCCTTGCTTGATATATGGGATTGAGTTAACCTGCCTGTCCCTACGCATCTATTAGGGTGTGCTTGGGCCAGAACACCCCCATTTAAAGTTCAATATTCGAGTCGAAAGGGAGACGGGGACAGGAATTCGAGTGCCTTCCAATGAGGGAGAAATGATGCCCCCTGGTGTGAATAGTTTAATTCTGTGATTTTTCTTTTTCAATGATATTTTATTGGATTATATGAGACCACGACCAAACATTGTAAAATATTCTGTTGGTAAGTAGAATTAAGATGTAGAACAGGGGCGGCCAACTCCAGTCCTCATGGGCCACCAACAGGTCAGGTTTTCAGGATATCCCAGCTTCAGCACAGGTGGCTCAATCAGAGGCTCGGTCTCTGATTGAGCCACCTGTGCTGAAGCAGGGATATCCTGAAAACCTGACCTGTTGGTGGCCCATGAGGACTGGAGTTGGGCACTACTGCTATAGAACCTGTTCGGAGAGAAGCTTCTCACTGGCAGCTTCCAGGTTAGTTAATTTGGTAATGGCCGACAGGTTACACGTCCCAATAATGTTATTCCCCCAAAGAGTTTATAATCCAATTTTGATCCCAGATGCACAGGGAGGTGATGTGACTTGCTCAAGGTCACAAGCAGAGGGGACACAGTTTTCATATCCATAAACTCTCACTTTATTCAGTTTGAATATATATATATATATCTTTCCTTGTTTTTTTTATACCATGGGTGGCAAACTCTAGTCTTCAAGGGCCACCAACAGGTCAGGGTTTCAGGATATCCCTGCTTCAGCACAGGTGGCTCAATCAGTCCCAGCTTCAGCACAGGTGGCTCAATCAGAGGTTCAGTTCGACCGAACCACTGAGTGAGCCACCTGTGCTGAAGCCGGAATATCCTGAAAACCTGACCTGTTGGTGACCCATGAGGCTGGAGTTGGCCGCCCCTGATGTAGAGTAAAGTGCCTTAACAATATTTAAGAGGGAGACAAGGATCAGTTATAAACTTGAACCAGTAAAGTTTGTTTGTTTGTTTATGTACATACGGTATTTAATAAACTGGATTTTTATATAAAATTCTCTCTTCCCAGCACTAGGCCTTTTATAGATGAGATACAAACCTTTGCCCCCTTTATTAAATCCAATCAGTTTTTATATGAAACTGCGCTCTTGTTTTTAATCTGACTATGACCAAAAGGTTAACCCTTCACATTCAGAGATTTGCACCCAAAATAAGTATCCTTTACTGTAGAGAAAAAAAAATCCTATTTATTTTCTTTTCGTCTTATTTTCTGTCAGATATTTGAGTTTTATGTATTTGAAAAAACAAAAAAACAAGATGATCTTATTCCTGGGTATTTAGGATGTGAAAATAGCAGCATAGCTGTTCTTGTAGGTACAATACTCAGGCTATAGCGAGAGATGGCTGTAAGTGTCCCAGAAACACTGGCTCACAATGAGCCCGGATAGCTCAGTCGGTAGAGCATCAGACTTTTAATCTGAGGGTCCAGGGTTCAAGTCCCTGTTCGGGCGGCTCGTTTGTTTTTCTAAATTGACTTTATGTATTTCCCTTAATTCCTGTACCATGTGGTGTGTACCATGTGGTGTGTTTGATGATTATTTGTATTGTAAAATCATATTTTTCTGTAATAATTGAAGTCACAATTAGAAAATTGAAAGAATAATTTGGACATGTCAGTTGTTCAATCCCAGGAAATATCTGCTCATGTGCTGAACATTTCTCTTTTTTTAATGTTTTTATTTATTTATAAAAATGTGTTACCAGGAAGTAATACATTGAGAGTTACCTCTTGTTTTCAGGTATGTCCTGGGCACAGAGTTATGATGACAAATAATACGTGGTTTTCAAGTGGAGGTCAGGTTTTCAGGGTATCCCTGCTTCAGCACAGGCGGCTCAATCAGTCTTCCACTGAGCCTCTGATTGAGTCATCCTTGCTGAAGCTGGGATATCCTGAAAACCTGACCTGTTGGGGGGGGGGGGGGGGCTTGAGGACTGGATTTGAGCACCCCCTGTAAAAGAGATAATGGGGAAAGGCTGGGTTGCAGACCCAAGACATGTCAATATGCTCACAAGTGGTATTTTTATTTGCACTGTATGTGGAGGGGTTGTGTTACTTTTCTACGAGCCATAAGTTATTTTGTGTCTTCATAGAAATATTTAACCACAAATAAAGATGCATTTAAAAATAAACTGACGAAAATAAATTATAATTCACCAGTATGTAGCAAAAAAACAGCCCCTGAACGGCTCTATAATTCCTATAGATCCTATAGATCCTGTGGATCTTGTTGCTGAATAAAGTTTAAAAAAAAAAAAAAAAAAAGTAAACAGAAAGGAGTCGCAGAAAAAGGTAAAATAAAAACATTGAGAGCCGCCCGAACAGGGACTTGAACCCTGGACCCTCAGATTAAAAGTCTGATGCTCTACCGACTGAGCTATCCGGGCTCTCAATGGCAATCGGTGTAGAGTCCTGACCTAGTATAGCACATAGCACATAGTTCATGCTGATAATACATGTAAGAAGGATTAACCCCTTGTATACGATATCTATATATAAAACTATAATCATTTTTAAGTTTATATATATATATGTGTGTCTGTGCGCCAATTTATGCTGCAGCGCAGTACAATATGGGAGGTCAGACAATAACATTGTATCACAAAAGAGTTCATAAATGTTAAGACAAGCAGACAATGGGAAGGAGATCCCTGCCCCAAGGAGCTTACAATCTAACACACAAACATGCTAAATATATCTAACATACAACAAATAACGCCAATTTAATTAAGGAAATATAATATAAATCGGCAAAAGTGCCAAAACAAAAAACACACATTAATCACAGTCGGTAGCAAGCCTCAATCCTACTAATTTCATAGTCATAAGGTGACTCTCGATGTATTACTTCCTGGTATAACATTTTATAAATAAATTCATCTAGGGTCTCGTGTAAAAAAAAGTATTGAAAAGTGTGTGTGTGTGTGTGTGTGTGTGTGTGTGTGTGTGTGTGTGTGTGTGTGTGTGTGTGTGTGTGTGTGTGTGTGTGTGTGTGTGTGTGTGTGTGTGTGTGTATATATATATATATATATATATATATATATATATATATATATATATATATAATCCATGGTGCCTCTGTTTCCTCCAGCCCGTGATGTATTCAGCCCCTGGTAACATGTGACCTTCTGGACAATGACAAGGTCGGCTGGCTGCGCATGGTGAGACAGACGGGATGCTACAGACTTGGGAGAAGTAGCCATAGGTGGCACTGCTGTGGGTTACACTGGACCCTCTCCAGCCACACCGTGGTACGGGACTGCCCAGAAGGATTTAAGGCAGGACAATGCACTCTTAACCCCTCCTCTGCCAGACAGAGACAGTACATGACAATACTAATGATTTAATTGTGCAACAGTTGGTCATATCACGCAATAACAACAATGGCAAATATGTCGGAGAAACTAGTCGGCAGATCCCACACGCCGGTAAGAAAACAAGGATCAAAATCCCTTATTTATTTATTTTTTGCTTAAAAAGTAGTGGAATTGTAAGTTTGCAACACACAAAAAAAACGGTACTTTGAATGGAATGGTAAAACAGGAGTGGTAATCATTACCCCTTAATAGCATCATTACTCCTGCAATTATTCCTAATGTCCTGGTAAATGACAGTACATAAGCCCTGCTCGTTCAGCTTCTTCCCTTAATTTTAGCGAAACTTCAAACCATCCTTTCTCTCCGGCGTTTATTCTGCAATAACATTTCCTTTTGTTCCTCCGTTTGATTTATGTAAAAAAAATTTTTTTACAGCGTAATCTTGTGCAGTATCTGTCATAAAAACCGTGCGGACAACACGTTCACCTCAGTGCGTCATTCCTGGCAAAAACAAACAAAGCGTCTCCTATTAAGTTCAAATAATGGCAATAAGATGATGTATTTATTAGAAGGCGCACTTCCCCGCACTGTTTTTTGGTTTTTTTTACCCCCCTTTTATTTGACACGGTTGGGAAGTAGGGGCTCGAGCTACTTTCAGCTAGATGTTTTCTGAGATCGTTGCCGCTCCAGGGGAGACAA